>NW_020698242.1:0-56278 GCF_002925995.2 Terrapene triunguis | reverse complement strand
GCTGAGGATCTGATCCATTGTTCCCTCTATGGTCATAATCATATCAGCATGGCCACAAAGTATCCTGAAAAATTAGCTGTCATTAAAGTGAAGTCATTGTTCTTTTGGTCACACATAGTCCCTCTACAGCTTGGACTCGCTGGGCCCAAGTCTGATCTCATGTCATTGTAACTCCATGGACTCTGATAATGTGAGAGGACAATCAGAACCACTGATGGCCGTGGCTGGAAGTCCTTTAAAGAAGAAGAACACTGTGTGCAGCTTGCACGCTGTTTTAGATGAATATGAAGATCAAGAAGGCTCAAAAAAGTCTCATATGCATCGTGTTACTCTTAGACTTTTATAAGGATTCCTGTTGTACTCCTTATATTCCTTTCCACCGCTGTCAACTCAAACCATATTTGGCCCCATTTCTCTGAACGCAATAAAATTCAATGAGCAGAGACTGGCTGTGAAAGTACTGTAGTTACAACCTCCTAGTCTTAACCTTTCCTGGTTAATGATCTTTACTTCCCTGCCAGGCACATCATTTTGGGAGACAGATGCCCTACATGAGTATTTTAGAAGAAGACAACATTACAGTTGCAGGAGCTCTCTCCTCACTATGTGGTTTGTAACCAAGAAATTACTCTAATATATCTTTTCCAGTTGTTCACTGTGATTTATTTTTATTATTTTACTGTAGGCCATAGGTGAAGGAGGCCTGACATTCCAGTTTGCCCAAAACAGTCTTTGGTGATTAGAAAGAAAATATATCAATGCATCAGTCACTTTATTTTATATAAAGCCGTTAATGCAAGGCACCTTGCAGCACTTTACAATATAAAATATAAAATGTCAAAGCAAATAAAGCACGTGAAACTAGATAAAAGTGCAATTAAAGTGGTACCCATAAGTTTGCTATATAATTCTAAAAATCTGCTAGATAGTCCTCAGATCTTACCTAGCAGGGCAATGAATTCCTCAGACAAGGGGCATAAAATCTAGCATGTTGAGAATTAAAGAAAAAAAGCGTGCACACGTGGTATTTTCAAAAGTCTGGCCAAGTGCAGGGCAGTAATTGTCCAGGAAGTGGGAAAACAACAGCAAAAATTACCATTCAGAGAACGATGACTGGCATGGGAAATATTCACTAGAATCTACAATTCCTTCTTGCCCTGCTCCGGGGACTATCCCTATCTGAATGCCAACAAATCCTATTAGTTTTCCCCAAAGCAAGTTGAAACTTTGCAGATTACATAACCCCTTTGCAGATTACATAATGAATAATCTTGTTGCTGTCTTTTATGGTATACCTTCTCCTCTACTGAAATATTAAATTCACTGGGACAAATTCATATCTGATATAAGTGAGTGCATTTCTATCATTGCATCTGCTTGCACCAGTTTTTATACAGAGATATATACACACATGCACAAATTCTTGTTTGACACCAAGGAGCCTCAGAAAAATTTATCAGACTAAGCAGGCAGACTGCACAATTTTTCTGGAGCAAGCTTCCGTCTTTCCTTCTTTAGAAACGACAAAGAAGGCATTCATAATACACATGGAGTTAATGATAGAGATAATCTTCAAACCAACCCAGTCTGGTGTCAAAAAAGGTCAAACTAATAATGAAATCCTCCTCCATGCTGTAGATCTGTGAGGTCCTAATACAGCTTGGTCTGAACCCTATAAATTAATCCAGCACAGAAATAACCAGTTTCCCCCATCATGTCACTTTAAGTTTCATAAAAAAGCTCTCCAATCTTATTTTGTTTTGTTTGCTGTGGTAGGCCCACAGGCATCCACATTTAGACTCTCCTTCTCCAATCTGACAAAGCTGGGGGTATGGGGTAGGCGAGCTCTCATTCCCCAAAGCAGGAACTCAGAAAGTAGGGAGAGTCAGTCTCTGTTTCCTCCTGTGTGCCACCCCAAATGACTCATGGACACACATTTCTGAAGAATTATGGGGCAGGCAAAACCCTACCAAGAAGGAAAAAAAAGATGACTTCTTGCCTCTGAGACTAACATAAATAAAGACTGACATTTTATTTTGTGGACGAGTCATCATTTCTGTTCAGTTGGAGGCACATAGGGAAAGATGAATAGCAAAACTGTCCAACTGACTTATTTTTGATGTGTTCTGTGCTTCCTGAGTGTAAACTCTAGGGGACTCACATACACAGTTGACTGTAAATGATGTATTACCTATTAATGAACTGAATCCACCCATATAGAAATACAAGTGGGCAAAATGAAGTATATATAGTGCATAAATACTGTACATAAGCTACCAGCATATGCAGGTGACATGTCACTTCATGTCATTGTCATAAAGAGCTGTGAATGTCTAAGCTCTTCACGGTAGAGACTACATCTAGCAGAACAGGATCGGATCCAGACCCCTGAGTACTATGGTAATAGAAACAGCAAATTATGATGATACTCATAATGTACAGTTTCCTAAAGTTTATGTTTTTGTCCTTTTGGGGAAAGACCTTTCAAAATTTATTCTGCTTTTTGGGATTTATCAGTAATCCCACTGTGAATTTTATTCTGAATTCGAATCCAAATGCCTCCGTGTATTTCATTTGATATATCCAGTACATTGGCTGTGCACTGGAAGCATAAGATTTACTGGATTTTGGTATTTTTAAATTGTCTATAAACAATATATGTGCCACTACATACAAAGCTCATTGTGATTCTCTGCTGGCATGTTGTCTACCACAAAGTGTGTAAAGTAAAAAGCCTCAGCAGGCTACTATCTTATATGTCCATTCAGCCTACAATACATGAACTCTTTCTCAAATTAAACGTCAGGCAACAGAAAAGCTATAAAGCCCCAAGGGTTCTCACCACATCCCCCTAAGGAAATGGTTAATCAGCTTAAATGCGGTAAACAAAATGGAGGCAGCGGCTTTCCAATCTAAAAGTCATTCTAATGCAGAGGTTCTCAAACTGGGGGTCAGGACCCTCAGGGGGTCATGAGGTTATTACATGGGGGGTCACGAGCTGTCAGCCTCCACCCTAAACCCCGCTTTGCATCCAGCATTTATAATGGTGTTAAATATATAAAAAAAAGTTTTTAATTTATAAGGGGGGGTCACACTCAGAGGCTTGCTATTTGAAAAGGGTCACCAGTACAAAAGTTTGAGAATCACTGTTCTAATGGCTGTGAACAAGGCAAATCACAAATCACACCTCAAAAGGTGGCATTTTACTTTTAAAACGTCAAAATCGGTATTAAGCTATTTATCCAGGGCATCAAATGAAAGGTGTTTCTTATGGGATACCACAGAAGACACTTGGCATAAATCATCCTTCAGGACTGCAGTCGCCAAAAGAACCATTTTCAGGGACTGGAAATCAGTGCATAAACTGAACATTGTGGAATGGCAAAACTCAGTGAGTGAATTAGCACATACAGAAGAGACAAATGAACCTTGGAGGGAAAGAAAAGTATTTTGGCCAGATATTCAGGTACATGTTATTGGAATTTTATGGTTAATGAGTTCTATGTTGTTATCAAATGTACATTTCTAGTCGTTCGGTTTTAATGTACAGCAGGAGTCGGCAACGTTTGGCACGCGGCTCGCCAGGGTAAGCACCCTAGCGGGCCGGGCCAGTTTATTTACCTGCTGACGCGGCAGGTTCGGCCGATCGCGGCCCCCACTGGCCACGGTTCGCCGTCCCGGGCCAATAGGGGCGGTGGGAAGCCGCGGCCAGCACATCCCTCGCCCGCGCCGCTTCTCACCGCCCCCATTGGCCCGGGACGGCGAACCGCGGCCAGTGGGGGCCGCGATCGACCAAACCTGCCACGTCAGCAGGTAAATAAACTGGCCCGGCCCGCTACGGTGCTTACCCTGGCAAGCCGCGTGCCGAACGTTGCCGACCCCGATGTACAGTATTGTTTAACAGTCTAGTCTTCCATATTTGATTGTTGGGCCTGTTGCAGTACATCTTGTATATCCCTACATCCTCACCTCATTCCCCATCCTTTCTATTTCATTGAAAATATATTCAAAGATGTGCGAAGATGTGCAAACTGTAATACTGTCATGTACCAAAGCGATAGTCCATAACTAAATTAAGTATTTAGCACATCTAAACAGTGAATATATAGTTCTTATCTAGTCCACCCTATGGGTTAAACTGTAGGTAGTGAGGAAGATCTCTCCTCCTGCTGAGAGTTTTCATCCTCAGAAGGGGTTTCTAAAATTACTGCAGGAGGAATGATCAAAGGACTCACAGCCTTTGTGGGCAGATATCAGTGAAGCCAGAGCTGCACTTCAGTGCATTTCACTTTTATCCTGAGGTCTAATCTCTAGACAATAATCATACAGCTGAAAAGTGGCATAGTCTCACATCCAGACTTTGGAACAAAGCATGCAGAATTAACACAGATAGTATTTCTGTAGCAAGGAAAAAGTGAAAAGATGTTTTTTGTTTAGTTTGCTTTTGCACTTGTGTCAATAAAATAGACAATACTATAGTATTTAGACTTCATTGAGACAAAAACTGACAATAAGATTTACAGCAATTGCCTACCCTGCGCTCTTTCTAACAACTTGTACATTCCTCCATGCTCCAATTTAGAACTGCTATAAAGCCTGTCATATTTGATGGGAAATGCCACAAAGCTGCAATATCAGCAACTCACATCATGAAATGGAACGCTGACAAATTCACCATGGGACACCTTAACTGTCAACTTGGTTTTTTTCCCATTCATTGTAGATTTTTTCCCCCTTTCTTCTTCTGCCCTTTTTTTTTCTCCTAACTTCTGAGTGAAAGCAGGAGACTATTTCGTAATGGTACTTTCCTGATACATTTGCCCCTTTTCCTAGAAAAGAGAGGCTATCCATTTGTGAGGATATAATGATCTCCAGACAGGACCTACCCCATCCTACATGCATAAGATGAATATACACATCTCCAACACCTGAGAGGTTGTATATTAATTTGTGAAGAATCAGATTGTTGTTCAAATACAGACAAAGGTCAATGATGTCTGAGTTCACTTTTGCTCTTCCTGATTTTTTGTCCAAGGTGTTATAAGAAACAAACGCTTCCAAATATTAGCCAATGCAAAAAATAATGGGCCACATTTCAAACAGGTTACTGTGCCAATAGACATGGCACACTATTTATTGTGACTGTAGATACAGACTGAGCAGTTGTACATGCAAATGACTTCTGGTCATTTTCATAAACAATTACCCAACTTGCATGCACAAGCACTGTAATTGTACACACAAATTACACATGCACAGTGGATTTGGTTTTCTAACTCCTACATGTTTATGTCAATTTTAGTGCAAACCAACATTTTGATTAATTATTACAATATCAAATTTTGCCACACGACATGGTCCTAAATGTGTGCTCTAAAATCCCTTCACCTAATGTACAACAATCTTTCACCTATTGCTAATAATCAAAAGGACATCAAGAGGTGTTAACTTTGAAAAAGAAATAGAGAAAACTAAAAATGAACTTTAAAAGTTGGATGCAATATAGCATTTATGCCTGTTAAAGGATATGAAATATTTCAAGTATTGCTCTGTTTCCTGGTATATACAATATGACAGCTAGTGGGTTGTTCTGACTGATGAATAAGATACAATTGACATGAAATCTGCTTATCTGTGCTCTATGAACAACAAACTAATTCAGCTCCATTTAGGTATCCTCATTTGTAATTGTTTTTCAATGTAAGCATAGTCTGAATGAGCTCTTCCCTGACATCTAGTGGTGAGCTGTGGAAAATAACTTCAGGAGCTGATCTCATTTGCATGGGCACACCCACCCTACCTAGAGGTTCAGCATGGTGGAATTGCTTGCCCAAATGATCACTTGTGGCTGGTGTTAGATCCCCAGTCTCCTTGTTATTGGGGCAGGTGTAATAAAGGGTTGTTATCCTTGTTGTGTGAATCAAGGGCAGCAGAACTGCAGCTGGCATACCCTAATGGAGGGACTCACCCTCAACTGAACGGCACTCGCTAGGCAGGGGACATGGGTTCCAAAGCTTAATGAGTTGAGAGAGAGAGAGAGTAGGGACAGGCACTTCTACATGGTGGTGTGGGCCCTGTTTAAGGGTCCTAGACACCATTTGACCCGTCTTCTCTCCATGGTATAATAAAAGAGCTAATTTGGACTCAACTGAGAGTCTTGTTACATGCTGCAGAGCTGAAATCACTGATATCTAGGCCTAAGAATTAGACCTACTCTGGGACAAGGTTTCTGACGCAAGATACTGCCCAGTGTGCACCAGCAGTGAGACTCCCCCACCAACAGCTGAAATCCCTGAGAAATGTGTGAAGTGGTGTGCCCTGAGGACATCTTGGCAAGCTAGCGAAGAAGCATGAGGAAAGGTGTGGCCAGCAGGGCGGCTAGCAGAGCGGGTCAGAGCAGAGCCCCGCAGAGAGGTGTGGCAATTGGCCGGCAGGGGAGCGAGCAAGTGCCCAAGCAGCAGAGGGTATAAGGTGCCTCCTTACCGCCCCCCCTTCCAGAGAAGGGACAGGCACATTAAAGGGACTTTTGGCTTGCTGGACTTAAGAACCTGAGGGGAAAAGAACACTGCCCAACTTACTTGGGGGTGGGTCTTTTGCTCATGGTTTATATTTATGAACCTTTGTTGCAGTGTTTTTCCAAATTAATGCTGAGTTACTTCCCTCCTTTTAGTAAAAATGTTTGCTACACTCACACTGTGAAGGGGGAGTATTGCCTCTTAGAGGCTCCCAGGGGGTGGTGTGTAATTGTCCCAGGTCACTGCGTGGGGACTGGAGCTGCTTTTGTGTTGTGTTGTTGAAAAGGAACCTCTAGATACTGAATCCGGCCCTTGTTGCTGCCAACTCTGAAAAATAAAGGACATGTATTGATGTAACCCTTCTGCCAGTCAGATACAATAGTCATCTCTTATCTCTCCATTATTATGGGTGCATATATTGTACTGAATAATTGGTTGCCTTTGATTACTTCAGAAATGATTTTATGAACCTACATAAAGGGGTATAGTAGGTAATCTAAATATTGTTCTTTTTTACAAGTTACTGTAGCCCAGCAATTATTTTTATTGGGAAAAAAAACCATTTTGTGGAAAATAGACCATGTAGCCACCTTAATTTAAAAATGAAAATGTGTATTTAAAACTTACTAATATTGTACTCTGAACTGGGGGAAATCCCACACAATACAATAAATAGTGTATAAAACAATCTTGCATCAGAGCCTGCATCTTCAATTCATTCGAAATAAAAAATCAGTTCTATTAGTTTTTCCCTTGAAGATATTCTCTCTTTTATACTAACCATGTTTAGCAGCGGTTTGCTCTGATTGACCTTAATTTAATTTATTTTTCACAGAAATATTGCTTCAGGGTTAAACATTTTTGTTGCTAATAACTACACATGTTCTATTACTTGGCCTTAAAGATCTTCCATCTTTCTGAGAACATTTGTTTTGCAAAACACTGTAGCAGTTATCATTTTTAAAAACATATAATATAATTGATTTGCAATTATCAACAGGGAGGTAAGCCATTGCCCATATTTGCTAACCTAATTGTAAAATAAATTGTTCCTTTCAAGTCATAATGTATTGCCTCAAGTGATCACTACTTAGCACCAACAGACTAGAGTAAATAGAGTGGCAGCAGGAAGTCTGAGAGATAGTATTACCCAGTTCTCCATGTAATAAATGTTCTCTTTTAGAGTATTGTTCAGTTCATGGATGTAATTTCTAGATATTTTCGTCCCAGTGGGATGCAGACCAGGTGTCAGTTCTTGGAAGTAGGGCCATATTCTGAAATACAATCTACCTTCCTGTGAATTTTGTGCCATCTGCTTGACGCAGATGTGGAGAAGGCTGTCTAACATACGAACCCTGCTTTGCTTACACCAGGGTTGGGGAAACTTTTTGGCCCGAGGGCCACATCTGGGTGAGGAACTTGCATGTGGGGCCATGAATGTAGGGCTGGGGCAGGAGTTTGGGGTGTGGGAGGGACTGCGGGGTGTGGGAGGGGGTGCAGTGTGCATGAAGGGGATCAGGGCAAGGGCTTGGGGCGCAAGAGGGGTGCAGGGTGTATAAGGGGGCTCAGGGCAGGGGATTGGGATGCAGGAGGGGTGCGGGGTGTGGCGGGGGCTCAAGGCAGGGGGCTAAGGAGCTCAGGACAGGGGATTGGGGTGCAGGAGGGGTGCAGGGTGTGGCAGGGGGCTCAAGGCAGGGGGTTGGGGTGCAGGGTGCAGGAGGGGTTCGGAGTGCAGGCTCTGGCCTAGCCCGGCACCACTTACCTGGAGCAGCTCTGGGGTGGCACGGGGGCTAAGACAGGCTCCCTGCCTGCCCTGGCCCTGCGCCGCTCCCAGAAGTGGCCAGCACTACATCCCTGAGGCCCCTGGGGTAGGGGGAGCAGAGGGCTCCGCGCGCTGCCCTCACCTGCAGATACTTCCTCCGAAGGTCCCATTGGCCGCAGTCCCCCATTCCCAGCCAATGAGAGCTGCGGGGGGGGGGGCAGTGCCTGCAGGCGAGGGCAGTGCATGGAGCCCTCTGCCTCCCCTCCCCCAGGGGCCGCAGAGACGTGGTACTGAACACTTCCAGCAGCTGCATGGGGCCCGTGGTGCAACGGGGGTGGCAATCCCTCGGGCCGGATCAAAAGTTCTGATGGGCCGGATCCGGCCCGCGGGCCGTAGTTTGCCCACCCCTCGCTTACACACTATACACTATGTGAGGTTTAAGTGTAGAGCCTTCCAAAACTTGCATCTTAGTTTTCTGATGTTCTCCTTCTTGAATATTCCTGGATCCTTACAGCAACACTAAGTAAAGAGCAACTGCAACAAACGTGACTTTCTTCACAACTAAAAATCTGTCAATGTCTCCACCAGAGTTAGTCCTGTATACCAGTCTTGGTCACTAAAAAAGAACATTAAAAATAAATAGTAAAAACTATTCAATCTGTGAAAAAATCCAGGGTTTGATCAAAAGGCCTGTGAAGTCAATGGAAAGCCCCTGACTTCAATGGGCTTTGGATCAGACCCATAGGGCATGATTCTTATTTACACCATCAGACCCATAGTTTTTCTTTATACACTAAGCCCATTTTCATATGCTATTATTTCTAGTGTGTAGGATTTCTTTTAAAATCTCCATTTTCCAAATTTCTAGTTTCTATTTTTTAATCTCAGCTATCATGCTTAATAGACTGTTCCTCCCATTTAAGTTTCCTGACAGCTGCACAAAGAAAGATCTTTCTAAGGGCTGATTATGAGGTTCTCTCTAATTTTCATAATCCTTTAACTATTGATTAGACTTGAGCTGAAGATACTCGTCAACAGAAATATTTTGGAACATATTCTGATCTCATTTACACTAGTGTAAACCCGACACACATTTATCAGGTTGGATTGACACTGGTGCTACAGCAATTACAATCTAGACTTTTTGCCTGGGGTAGCTTTTATATGCTACAATATGAACATTTTTGGTGGGGTAAGAAGGTTCTCTTTCTCCTTTCAACGTGCATGCAAAACTCCCAATTAATGCAATGGTGCATCTACACTGAGACAAATAAGTATTCTACGACATAGATATTTTAATCCATTTTCATATATCACAGTTTTCAGTCCTAGAACTGATTTAAATTGTCTCCTTTCTATATAAAGCTTTTTTACTACTACTACAGAAATATAAATATTATATTTTGCTGAAGAATAGAACTGTTTGAATGTTGACAACTGCTGCCATCCTTCAATAAATACAGCTAGAAGGGCTACAGGGAATTACAATTTATATAAGTTTCTCATTATGAAATTAAAAATTCAGAAATGCTAAATTAAATTATTCTCATAAGGCAATTTTATATGGAAAAGTTATTTTGTCGGTGTGAACAGTCACCGCAAAGCTTTGAGTTTGCTGTCATTTATCCAGAACACTCACTTTCCATCATCATGAGCCTGCCTGAATGTGCTTACCACATTAAGCTCAGAGAGAAGAGTAAACCTAAACATAATCACCTTAATTCATACTACACAGCTAGCAGGAAATTTAGGCTGTACCAAGTGCAGGACTCAACAGAGAAATAAGAACTAACATTCAGGAGAAGGTCTTATCACCATTCAGAATGTGATCTTTTTTATGTTGTTGCTTTATATCAAACATGCTTAAGGGAGGATGAGTAAGCATCTGTGATCTCACTTAGAGGAGCCAGCAAGCATCACTGAGCACCACAGTAGTGAAATGAGCACTTTGTAGAATTTTGTTTTCTCACAAACATGAGAGAGGTTGAGCGAGAAAGAGAGACAGGAAGGAGATTCCCCTAATGAAGCTCTCACTCCTTTTACAGTTTTCCCCAAAATCCACCACATGCTCAGTAGAACAACCCTTCCTCATGTTGGCAAGCTCCTACACAGGTAAGTGCACCCACTGACATTAAAGTACTCATCTGTGTAAAGAAGGGTCGCACAATTGGGCCCTTAAATTATAAAGTGGTGAGCAGCATTCTTTTGTCATAAGACTTAATTATATGCGAGCACATAAAAAAAAAAAGCATGGTGCACCAATTTACTGCAGCTATCGAACACATGAAGGGGAGAGTTAATTAATAACAGGTCACGTTTACATTGTGCTTCCCAAGCCAAAGGATCCCAGATTAATTTACAAAACTGATATAGAAACAATTTTACATGTTCTGGTATGGCTCAGATCAAGGACTTCTTCCTATGTAGAATTTACAAAGTTGACAGAGGCCCCAAGGTTAGTACACCTCAAGCCAACATTTTCAGGCAATTCCTTTAAGTACTGAAAGCAGAGACTTCTTGCGCCATCCCCAGTGGTTTCTGGCTAGTGCCAGGGCATCCTCACAGCTCCATTTGCAATGGCGCCAGGAGTTTGATGAGATGGTGACTGTGCTCACCCACATACCTCTGAACTCTCCCACATTTCAGGAAGTCTCACCTGTTTTCGTCCCAAATTCAGTGTCCCCTTTCATTAGCTTTTATTACTAAGAGTTATTTAAAATGCAAAGCCATGAAACTGAGATTACCAAAAAAATGTTATTCATACTAAAGAAAGGAATCCCACAGCATTTTAAGTTTCTTGCATGAATATTTTTGTGTCCCTCCTTTTTGGTGCATGTCACATACTGTGTTCCATATATATGAGGGTTGGCAAGTTGAGTGGCATGGCCATCCTCAGCATAGGGGAAGCACTGGCTTTTTGGGTCCTTTCACTCTGACAAACCCACACAGAAGGAAGATACAAATGAGTCTTCTGTTACCAACACTGAGAACAAGGAACAAGGATACTGAAATGACTGGAGCGGCTCTGAAAAGCTACTAAATATCAAATAATAAAGAACAGACTAATAACTACCAGCTTTATAGTTATTAAAAAATTATGTCTATCTGGGATAAACAGACCAAAAATTATGCCTTTCTGGGTTAACAAAGAGACCTCATGCTAAGATTTAATTAGTGATGTACATGTTCTTAAACATACTCTACCACAGGGGTCAGCAACGTTTGGCACGCGGCTCGCCAGGGTAAGCACCCTGGCGGGCCGGGCCAGTTTATTTACCTGCTGACGCGGCAGGTTCAACCGATCGCGGCCCCTACTGGCCGCGGTTCGCTGTCCCGGGCCAATGGGGGCAGCAGGAAGTCGCGGCCAGCACATCCCTCGCCCGCGCCGCTTCTCACCGCCCCCATTGGCCCGGGACAGCGAACCGCGGCGAGTGGGGGCCGCAATCGGCCGAACCTGCAGCGTCAGCAGGTAAATAAACTGGCCCAGCTCGCCAGGGTGCTTACCCTGGCGCGTCGCATGCCAAACGTTGCCGAACCCTGCTCTACAACTACACATCAACTGGACAGTGATGCCTCTTATACTTCCTGACCTTAGCACTTGGGCTTCTTTCTGTAATTGTACTTTAAAGACAAATTCTTAGCTGATCAAGCGACAGAGATTGGGCTCTTTCTCCTCTCTTTTATCATAACAGCACCCAAAACTGCTGGGAACAAGGAGTTTCATTTATCCATCTGCAAAATACCTTATTTGCCTTAATGATTAATTAAGGTCCATTTGCCCACAAGTTTTATCAACATCTTGAAATGTATTCTGAGAATTCTGTTGCTCCCCAAGCAATCTTTGTAAGCTTTTCCCCAAAGCTATTTTAAAAGCAAACAGCTCTTCATATATATTTTTTTAACAAAAGATGATCTGACCAAGCCATTAGTGTCTGCGTGATAAACGAACAACTTTAGCTTGTGCTACTAATTCAACATCTAACAGTAATTTTAGCCAACATTGAATAATACTTGGTACAGTAACTAATGATATAGTTCAAAAGCAGTCTTTGACAGCTTAACCTGCATTGACCCAAATTTATATAAAACTCCTGCATCCATATTGGACTGTTTGGCTGTGTAAGCGTGCAGTTTCACCCCTGCAGCGCCTCCTCCTGGTCGTCCATGGGAATTAGCTCTTCCAGCGTCCTGGAGCGCCCTCTGCAGGCTGGTGATCCACCTTGCCACTGGCCCTACATCCCTCCTAGGACCCCAGTGCCCCTTTTTCTGGGTGCTGCCCCCTGGCAGTACCCCCACAGTTCTGGGTCTTCCCCTCCCAGGGGGAACCCCCACCCACTAACCCCACTTCAACTCAGTCTTGGCTACTGCCCAGTCTCCATCTAGCCCCGTTCACTGGGGCAGACTGCAGTATCAGCCACTCATCACAGGTAAAGGGATTCAGACCTGCTGCCTCTGCCTACCCGTGGGCTGCCCCCTGCAACCCCATACTTACCAGGCATGCAGCCTGGGGCTTTCCTAGGCCGGAGCTCCCTGGCTCCCTTGGCCTTTCCCCAGCCCTGCTCCACAGTACCCTTTTCTGGCCTTTAACAACGCCTGCCACCTCGGGGGTTTCCAGGCCGGAGCTCCCCAGCTCCTCTAGCCTTCCCCGAGCCCTGCTCTACTTTAGGTACCCTCTCAGCTTCCAGGCAGCCAGGCCCTTCTCCCTCTAAAGCAGTGTTTCCCAAACTGGGGTTCACGAAATGTTACAGGGGGTTCTCGGGGAAAAATTCCCTAATGGCGGACAGAGCTGTCCTTAGGGACCCCGGGCAGCATGGGACACTGAGGAGACTTAACCTTCAAGACTCCTTATAAGAAATGGAAAGGGAGGTGGATATTTTTTGCTGTTTTTAAAATTAAATAGGTAGCTTTTAAAAATTATTATGAAGAACAAGTTGAAGCTTTGTTGTAACGTGCGTTGTTTGCCTGGACTGCTCAAGACCTGAATGCTTGTCAGGAGCGTTGCCAGCTTTTCTGCCGTCCTAGGCGGTGGAAGGTCCCGCCCTGAAATGCCACCCCCCCACACAGAGGCGGCGGAAGGTCCGGCTGCAGAAATACCGCTACTGTCGCCGCCCCCCAAATCGCAGCGCCCTAGGCGACCGCCTAGGTTGCCTAATGGGTTGCGCCGGCCCTGATGCTTGTGTAGGAGGAACTCTTTGAGTTGGCTTCTTAAATACCTTCATGCTGTTTCACATCTGATACTCCTTGATGAAACTTAGGAGCCTTGTCTTATAACAGGCTTATTCAAAGGGATACAAGCTACAAAAGTGAGATCTTGGAAGAGTGTTGCCATTTTCATAATGCAATAAAAATATTGTAATGATAAATAATAATTAATAATACATCGTGTGTAATAAACATGTCACAAAAACAAATTTTATATTTCCAAGATCACTGCTTTTATAATTTATACTCAGGTAAAGGAGAAAAACCCTGGAAATATTCATTTTTAAGAGGGGGTTCACAAGACTTGACATTTTAGTGAAAGGGGTTCACAGGTTGTTAAAGTTTGGGAACCACTGCTCTAAAGGCAGAGAGAGAGTCTGCCTCTGGCTGCCCTGGCCTTCTTATAAGGCCTGGTCAGTCTGTTTGGGGCGTGGCCCCAGCTGCTGCCACTTCCCCCAATCAGCTGGGGTTTTGCTCCCTTCCCCAGCCCCAGCCCACTACAGGGCTTTTCCAACCCCTTCAGGGCTGGAGCGGGTGCTCACCCCACTACAGGCTGTGATATCTTAGCTCTACCACAGACCATTTCAAAATGCCTTATGTAGTTTCTAGAAAATGCAGAGGTTTCAAATGAGACTTGAGGCTTGCTCCCACTCTGCTTTGACTTCTTAGAACTACATGAATAAATGTTGTTATAATTTGTATGGTCAACACTTCATCATATGTAAATATTTTGTTGGCATTAGATTGGGGATAAGTTTCATGTATATTTCCGATGACCCTCTGTCGTCTCTTTCTCTATTCCATCTTTTCTACATATTAAAAGCAAACTATGAAGGAGAGAAGAATAGTTCAGGCCAGAAAATCCTTATTTAACTACATCTCCTGAGATCAAAAATTTCACTGAAATTACTTACATATGTCTGAGTAGTAGAAGTAGGACATTGGTAGACTGTAACAAATAAATAGATAATTATTTTGGGAGCTAGAAATCTATTTGTAAACCATAATTACGTGGCCAAATCAAAATGGATTTTCACCAGATGACCGAAATAGACATTTCCAACTGAGGGACTAATTCCTTGCCAGATTTCAGGTTTCTGTCCCAAACCAAACAGGTATAAAATTTACTATTTTTTCATTATAATGACTAAACTTTCCTCCCCACCTTCTTCACATTCAAGAACAACTGAACCATTTTTGTGAAAACTTTACAAAAATAAACTAACTCTTAAGCAGAGACCAGAGTTGGAAAATGTTAGCCTGTAAAAGAATGAAACAGGTCCTTTAGAAGGAAACATGTAAGCAGTCTTAACTGTAAGTGTCACTATGGGCTCCACACATACCACATTTAGTAGAATTACTTTACTGTATTAGGTCAACCAATATGACATGCTGTGGATTACTCCAGTACCTGGAAGCCTTTAGAACTACCAATCTCCACGCCAACAAAGGTCAGCTATGCCATAGAAGCGTCTTTTATCCTGGTGTGAGGGTCATGATACTGGATATGCTACTCTCCCATTCCCCTTGCCAATGGGGCCTAACCTTAGAGGAGACTATTTACTCACCTCTCCTGGTGAGAAGAAAAATGCTGCAATGATGGACAACTTTAAGGGCCACAGGGCAAACTTGAAGAAAATGATAAAATGGCCAGTTATGAAGGGATCCAACAAAAGCAGGTAGGATGATTTTTTTTGAGGGAGAGAGACAGGTAAAAGGGGTAAGTTATCAAATATTATAACACAGTGGTTTAAAATAGTAAAGAGAAGTGAGTGTGATATTAAGATAAAAAACATCTTCTCCTGTAGATATCATAAAAGAGTTTTCTCCTAGTGTTCCGCTGGGGCGGAATTCGGCAGGGAAATGAAGCAATCAAACTGTGGTCTACAGAGTATAGCTAGGTCTCAGCTCATCAATAAAGCCTGTAAGTGAACAAGGAGGGAATTATTATTATTTTCCCTCTCTCTTTATCCATCTCTCTCACATAAAATATTTTTTTAGCGAATGGAATGTCAGCTGTTATGTTCCTGTGTATAAAATCACATCAGTATTTGAGAATACACCATACGCAGCGCCGCGTACTGTACTCTACAAATAAAGCATCAAGGCAATACAATCCCATGCAGCAAATCACATTGCGAAGCTACTACCACTACCTAGGAGATTTCAAAACCTAAAGTCCTCATCTATCATTCATGAATATTTTATTGTACATGGATTTCCTCAGGAACTTTATTACCACATCATCCCAAGTAAATATGTTAAGCCAGATAATGCTCAAACAAGACTCTCATTGGAGATTTGAGAAATGGCAGGAAACCCAGCAGTCTATTACCTGAATCCTAAACTGTTCAATACATGCAATATTGTAGAGGACTAACACACAAAGTAATTGAGCACATTCTCAGGGAAGATTTTTGGGACCACCAGGAAAGAGGAACTGAGGGGCCTAGGTGTTTCATGGTGAAGTTTCTTTTCATTCCTATTAAAATGCTTTAAGAAAGTGGTTTTCTTAGCAAGAGTGGGAGCTGCTCCCTTTCTTTTCCTGGTTATTTGGACATCCTATAGTGGTGATTTGGTGTGGTTAAAACATCTACATCTAAAATAGGTTATTGTCAATTAGTAAGCATAGACTTTTTCCTTGCCCCCCAGTGTTGTGACAGGACTCTTCACTTACAGGGCAGATGTTCCAATCTCTCACCTGGTAGCTAAGGGAACCTGGGAGAAGGGAAATAACTATGCAACAGCTTCTTTCATACATCATAAGCTGTCTCTGGATGCTACAGGGCCAAAGGTTGGGTATGGGAAGGAGTCTGGGAAAAGCAACTACATGTAAGAGGTTCCCCTTCAGGGTAGCATAAGTTACCATGCAAAATATATTCACATTACTATTTCATTAAAAACTCCCCTATCCGTGGCTCTTTCAAATAGTGGATGGGATCTGGATGATCTGGTAGGGCTGTAGCCAGTAGCAGCAAGGCAAAGGGAAAAAAATTATTGGTGCTGCAGAGGGCTTGGGTGCTGGAGCACAGATGGGTCAAGATCTAGGAGAATCTGAGGAGAAGTTACCCCTAGAAGAGCTACCAGGTTCTTCTCTGGCTGCTCTGCTCTACTACTGGCTTTATCTTCAAAAGGGAACAATGCAATGGAGCAATAGTCAAAGAAAGTCTCCGAGACTGTGGGGACACTGCTTCCTTTCCCCATGGAGAGGAGCATATGGCTCTTCACCTGTGTTGTACCTTCACACATGAGTGCCTAGCTGAACAGATGTAAAAATATTTTAGAAAGGTTTCCATGAGAAAGCTCTTATTAAAAATCCTAAACTGCATAGTGTGTAGAATAATGCTATCTGCCTGAAAATGTCATATTCTTGCCTGAACAGCCCAGTGTCTATGCTCTGAATAAAGATAAAGATGTAATTGCTTTTCCTATTATGACTCACTTGTGCATCATAGATTTTTTAATATCCTGTAGAATACATGTATTGTGTAAAGGAACCAGGTGAGAGTAGTAAAAAGATGTAATGTTATTTTTCTTTTTGATAGATCTGGACGGGGAGCTCTAAGTGAAGGCTTAGGTTTTTAATAATCAACTATGGGGGGGGAGTTGTTTCTTTATTTTGCCTACAGTGAAACCATTAAAACTTAAGCAACGGTCATTGTGAAAATGTCATCCTGCTAATTGTTGGCAATAAAGGGATTGTTTCTAAAATGAAATCACTCACTGTAGTTTTGTCTACACTAAGATATCATTGTTAATATTTCCCATCAGTGCGACCACCAATTCAGATTCTCCAGTGAAAATAGGTGGGGATTTTCGAAAGTGCTCAGCATGGGTAGCAAATTGACTTCATTGAGAGCAAAGTTAGGCTAATGCTGAGCACTTTTGAAAATACAATCCAATGAGACAAAAGAGTAGACAAGATGCCGGCAGCATATTAAGCACCATGTCGTGTTCTGAACAGTGTAAAACAACATGATGCTTAAAATGCAGGTGGTATCTAAAGCCATATCTACACTAGCTTCCCTACTGTTGCTACTATTGGTGGAGCTGATACACTAATAGACTGGGTAAATACTCTACATGCATGTTTGCAGGAGCATGTATTTTTCTTTGTAACTTTTTTTCCCTGTGTCAATAGCATCCCCACACCAAGTCTGTGCAGCAATGCCTCCATAGCACTGTCCCCACTAACCTTGCAGAGCATTGTCGGAGCAAGAGGAGGGGTTGGAATTGGGGCCCCCCAGGATCAAGAACAGAAACTTGCCTAGAAAAGTTAAAGCTTTTCCATGGCTCTACTCCAAGATATCCAGGGGTAACTATGACCAGAGGGGTTCCTGAGCATGGGAGCGTCACAGGGTCTCCCACAAATACCCCAGGACCTGCCAGGTTTTCTGGGCAGTCCTTCACCTCATGGAGCCAACCTCCCATCCCTCTGGCATGCAGCAGGGGAATCTCCATAAGGAAATCCTCAGAGACTTCCATATATATATATATATATATATATATATACATACACACACACACACCCTGTGTAGGCACAGGATAATCTGGGTCTATGTTTTTAAGGACATGCTTTACATGTTTTTAAACGTTAATAACTTATTGATGCCTTGCATCCTTAAACTGAGGCTACAACTAGGAGTCTGTGTTATTAAATGGAGAATTAGTCACACCTGTAGCTCAGAATGTTGTGTGTCTACCTCCAAGCAATACTAGGTCATGTTAACCTTGTAAGAGTCTTGGTTATTCTTGGATATTCCCTCAGTTGCTAAAAAAAATTCCGGCTGATGTCTGAAGGGAAACTAAATCACATTCTTGTGAAACTCCAAGGTAACTAGAACTTCTACAAATGAAGACAATGCTCATAAATGAAAGAACAGGTTGCATCTTTCTTCAATACAATTCAGCCATAGCTAAACTGAACATGAAAAGACCGTCCTGCGACAGTATGAATTCCACTTGATCCATGAGGACAAAAGAACAGACTTTGGAGGTCACAGAAGGATGAACATGGTCTTTTTCGTTACAGGTTCAAAGGCCTCATCAACTGACAGATGCAGACCCTGCTTAAATCCATGTTTGTTTCTAAAAACTGTACTGTCATGCAGATAAATCCTCATATGACTCAGTGCTTGAGGTTGTCTTCTGCCATGCAGAAGTTACCGGCCCTTTTGACATTGATGGGAAAGGATCCACTGGTGATGGTTCACATTGGCATTAATGACACTGCATCGGGGATATCTCACAGATAGTAGATAACTTCAGGGAACTCAGAAGCGTGCTAAAATAGAAGAATGTCCAAGCTATCCTCTCTGAAATTCTTCCCATCCCACAAGCAAAGGTCTTGGAATCTATGAATCTCCTATACATGCACCCAAGTTTCCGAGGTGCAAAGCCTCACTTCGGTGCACACACAGAGTCTCGTTCTGTTGGAGCACAGGAAATGTGAGCTCAGGCTTTTATTGTTGGAAATGCCATCCTGTCTCCAGCACCACATTCTTGTCCCAAAATCTACTACTTCATCACAATGGTAGCTAACAAAAATGTCTCTTAAAAAGAGCAGTTGGTCTGGCCATAAACAAACTTCTCCATGCAACCATGGATGCCTCCATGTGCATATACTGTTGTGGATTCACTTTATAATCTCACTTTAGAAAAGGTTTAAGCTTGAATCTTCAAAGAACCTAAGAGAGTTAGGTGCCCAACTTCCATTAAATGTCAATAAGAACTGGGCATCTAACTCCCTTAGGCTCATTTGAAAATTCCAACCTTAAAAATTTTGGATTTTCACAAAGGGAGCCAATCCCTTTTAGAAACCACCCAAGGGCTGAATTGACACAGGTGACAAATTACACTTTTACCCCTTGAATAAATCCCTCCAGAACAAGACGGTGGCACACTGAGTGATACCATGAGCTTAAATTGCAAATTCATATGCTATCTTTCCTAAGGATAAAGAGAAGACCTTGGACCAAATCCTGACTAGTGTAAACTGGTGCAGCTCCACTGAAGTTATGCCAGCTGACAGTCTGGCCCTGTGTCTCCTTAACAAGCACAAAATTCACAAAAGGGAAAAAAAGACAGAAGAAAACGATGTTTTGGTTTGCTCTTGCATGCAAAGTAGGAAACAGTCAAATATCATTCTAATAAAATAAGTGAAAAGTAATAAAATACTAATAGTAATTTATCATTTGAAAAAATTAAGCGAAAACTGGCAAATAAACAGGATTTAGTTTTAAGCTCTCAAATGACTATTAAATAACTTGATTTTTTAAAAATACTAAAAAATTCTTTGGCAATGCTAGCGGGTACAAGAGTTGTCCCAATTTAATTCATATAAACTGCAGAAAACTAATAATGATACTAAGTAATTAGTAACTATTATATTAAAATGCATTATACATACTGATTAGATAATATTAAAATGAAAAGAATTTGAATTTATTTACACAAAAACCTCAGAGAAAGACAAATCTATAGACCATGAAGATGAATTCCTACAACAGTGACAGCTGATTGCACAACCAGCTTTCAAAAAATAATGTTTATGTCTGAACAGCACCAAATAAAGGGCTTACACCCAAAATACCCATATGTATTTACTGCAATAGATTCATTTAATGCACCAGGTTCAAAGATCATTTTTAACTCCTATATGAAAACTAAAGATTTTTCATCAAAGGCAATGTTCAATATATTACAAATTATCCAAGAGTATGATGCAAAACCCTTTCATGGCAGCAGTTATATTTAATATTCATTGCCAACTTATCTGAGGAAAGTTGGAGTGCTAATAAATTCAGAATGCATTAGTAATATTATGCACTACACATAAATTATACGTAGTGTTTTATACCAGCACATAAGATTAAACATACAAGGTTTTCAGAAATTAAAGCAGACACTCAAGTACCCCTGACTTATAGGAACTATAGTTTTAATCTTTGTGTCCATAATATGGAAGTACAGTATTTCTGCTTTTTTGTGATTTTTCCCCCTCATTAGCCAAGCCAAAGCCCTAATCATACTGTAACATACCACAGTATCATGGAACTGAGGCAATTATAGCCTTTAGACCAGGGGTCGGCAACGTTCGGCACGCGGCTCGCCAGGGTAAGCACCCTAGAGGGCCGGGCCAGTTTATTTACCTGCTGATGCGGCAGGTTCGGCCGATCGTGGCCCCCACTCACCGCGGTTCGCCGTCCCGTGCCAATGGGGGCGGCGGGAAGCGGCGCGGGCGAGGGATGTGCTGGCCGCGGCTTCCCGCCGCCCCCATTGGCCCGGGACAGCGAACCACGGCCAGTGGGGGCTGCGATCGGCCGAACCTGCCACGTCAGCAGGTAAATAAACTGGCCCGGCCCGCTAGGGTGCTTATCCTGGCAAGCCACATGCCGAACATTGCCGACCCCTGCTTTAGACATACTGATTCACACCCTAAGGGTACCTCTACACTACCTGCCAGATCGACGGGTAGCGATCGATCTATCGGGGATCCATTTATCGTGTGTAGTGTAGACGCAATAAATCGATCCCTGATCACTCTCCCGTTGACTGCTGAACTCCAGCTTGGCGAGAGGCAGAAGCAAAGTCGACGGGGGAGCCGCGGCCATCGATCCCACACCGCGAGGACGCAAAGTAAGTAATTTTAATTCGATCTAAGATACGTTGACTTCAGCTACGCTATTCTCATAGCTGAAGTTGCGTATCTTAGATCGATCCTCCCCCCCACTGTAGACCAGGCCTAAGTAAAACATGAGATTGTGTGACTGGACTTAAATAACTACCGTATATACTCAATCATAAGCCGGTTCATTTATAAAGCCAGGGGAGGATGTCTCTGGCCTGGCTGGAGCTGCTCCGGCAGGCTGGGCAGCGCGGCCACAGCCTGTTCCGGCGGGCCAAACCTGGCGGCACGGCCGCAACATGTTCCAGAGTGCTGGGCCAGGTGGCACAGCCGCAGCGTGCTCTGGCGGGCTGGTGTGACAACACAAAAAGCTCCCTCTCCCAATTCCCTACTTTGGGTGCACTGAGCATGCTCACCTGAACTGAGCATGCCCAGTAACCTTCGCTTTTGCGTGGCGGAAACTGTAACTAGTTGCAAAAGTGGAGGGTTGCCGTTTGTGCTGCTACACTGGGTGGCGCAGCCACAGCCTGCTCTGGGGGGCGGGGCCGAGCGGCACAGCTGCAGCCTGCCAGCCCCGGAGCTGCAGCTGCTTCGGAGGCTGTGGGGAGAGCAGTGTGGCCAGAAGCAGAGAGACTCTGGCCCCTCCTCTTCCGGCTCTGCTGGCTGTGCTGCCTCTCCTTGCTCCCTCTGTTGGGGGGAGGAGCTGTGTCCCACCTCTCCCTCTCTATACCCGTTCATAAGCCGACCCCCTTCTCTGGTGCTTCCCTTTTTTATTAAAAAAATTTGGCTTATGAACGAGTATATACGGTAACTTTTGTCTCCTCTGTACTAATTGTGTCTAATTTTACATGTAGTTTTATTATTTACATCAAGTTGAACCTATAATTACTACTGTTATGGCTGATGGCTTGGGTGATATATGTTCATATTCGACGTTTACATTGCTCAAATATTTCATTTTCTAAAATTATCTGACGAGAACGTACAGCATAACTGTGTTGTAAATAGTATAGAACAGATACATTTCCCCCATGTAAGCGTGGTCTAGTAGCAGGAAGAGAGGAGTGGAAGCCCGAGACCCTTAGTTCTATTCTCGGATCCTCCACTAACTCACTGAGATCATAATCAAGTGCATGTTCACTTAGCACATGAACAGTCACCGACCAGTGCCATTAAGCAAATAATAAGTCCAGTTGATTTTAAAGGTAAGCATACACCGATATACATTGCTGGCTTTAAGATTAGACACCTGCAGCTGACCCATGCCAGTTGATTCTGGCTCACGGGGCTAGGGCCACGGGGCTGTTTTGCTGCAGTGTAGATGTTCCAACTTGGGCTGCAGCCCAAGGTCTAGGACCCTCCCACCTCACAGTGTCCTAGAGCCCAGGCTCCAGCCCAAACCTAGGTGGCTACACCACAATTAAATAGCCCCACAACTGAAGTCCCACGAGGCTAAGTCAGCGGGAAGTGTAATTGCAGTGTAGGCATACCCACAGAGACCTATTTCACAATGTTACAGACCTATGAGGAGACATGAACCTTTACCAAGTAGTGGAGAAGGTTGCAGTGCAAAGGTTTTTGACTCCTGCAGAATCATAGTGGCCTGAGGCCAGATCCGGAGACCCTTACTAGCCACCTGGGAAGCAGTTGGACTATTAAAATTGGCAAGGTCAGCCTACCACTTGTCCTGTTATGTTGGCTTGTTGACTAAAGTGGTGACCATTCCTTTTCAAGCAAGCATGTTTGCCTTTTCATTAGTCATTTTGCCTTTCAGCAATGAGAAGATTTGTTTAGCCACCAATAGTGATTGCTTACAAGAGATTCTACTTGTAACTATTGTATTTCAATAAAAGTCAGATCATTCTCCACGGAAGAAAGATCGCCATTATAAGAAAGCTTGCATAGTTTTTCAATTTCAGGTTGAGATTTTGTATGACAAATCTTAGGCTGATAGCCCCTTTCACTGCACAAAATATATGGTATTGGCCATAAGTCTTTAAAGCCTTGATGTATTCCAGTCCATTAGTTTTTACGGTTGAATTTATGTTGTATTATGAAGAGATGTGCTGAACTGCCCGAAACTACAGATTTGCCAAACTATCCAAAAATAATCTAGATAAGAGTGAAAGTCAGGATACCAGCCAACTCATAAGCAGCATGAGTGTTTTGCTACCAATACAGCTGGTAATAACTTTTTTAAAGCGCTGTTAAACATATCCAACTGAACTTGACTTTAAAAATCACACCAGGCTGAACATTTAAAGAACTATTGATTTAAAATGCAGCAAGTGTATGTAGGTGATTGATACAGGTTAATGCACTGTAGGCATAATGGTGACACAAATAGCTTCCTTCCTTTTGGTACTGCACAATATGCAATTAAACAAACTATTCAATGTGGACTCAAAGTAATCAAAAGCAATTACCTCCCTGGAAGTGACAACTTCTACTTAAATGCTAGACTATGTAAGGGTTAACTAGTGAAGACAGAGTAGTTGTCAAAGAAGTTATCACAACTGTAGGAAGAGGTAGAAGCTATTTCATTACCAACACACGTCTTCTTACCTTACAAGGTTTCAAATTCTGTCGAATGAAGCTTATTTTCTGAATGTCCACTACAAAATGTAATTTGCTACTCACTTTATATTTATACATGATTATAATTAAAGGATTTACAGCTCAAAACTATAAAAAACATAGTATGACCAGAGAAAGGGAAAGGAAATCTGCTGTAATCACATGGAAGTGATCCAGAATATCAATGTCTCCCAATGAACAACCTTCTCGCGCTACAGGTGATGCCTCCAGAACAGAGTTGAAACCTTAGGTAGAGTGGTGAAAGCTTGCATTACAGCTACCTTTATTCAATCTGATATATATGCATAAATAGAGAACTTCAGATTGCAGAGCCATCACTGCTGCTTTTCATTTTACACAGATTTATAAAAAGACTCAGCATCTCTCACACACAGTTTTCTTTAATTCTCAAAGTGCATAGGCACCCACAAGCTCACCTGAAAATAGAAAAAATAGATTTTTTAAAAAAAACAACAACAAAAGAAAACAGAAACTGTTAAGTGGCTTTCACATGTTGATTTTTTTTTTTTTTTGCCAGCATACAGTTAAAGAAAAACAACACATAGGAGCTTTTATTTTATCTTGTTCTTAAAATGGATTGAAATAATTTTATTTAAATATTAAGGAAAAATAAATAATTGTTCTATGCTATGACAAGTTTCAGTCAGATGAAAGTTTCAAAACAAAATTCTAATCAGTCTAAATGGGGGTTTATGACAGAAATACTGATAAAATCTTAACAATACTACCACCAAAAGCCATCGCTCAATGTCATTTGTTCAAAGAAAACTACACATATATATTATAAATAAAAACAGGAAATTATTATTACAACTGCTGGTGAAAGACGCACACATTGTTAGAGATTGCTGGGATGTATTTAAGAAGATAAAAAGTACAATTTTTAATCGAGAGGAATTTTCTTTTTGGGGGACGGTAGTTGATCGGTGAATTTCTTCTTAATATAGTGCAATTCTGTTGGCTCTTTCTCTCTTTTTTCCTGTCTAAATATGTGCCCATCAAAGCAGTTTCTGGAAATATATTAAATAATTTGAAAGAACACACGAACGATTAACAATGCAAGTCAAAGGGGCTCAATAAGGGCTGCAAGATTGGGCCCTATATCAACTTTTACCTCAAAATATAATTTTCCTTACAGTGATAACTCCTCAAGTATGCATTACATTATGTTCTTAAAATCGAAATAATTGCATTCTGATGGCCCAGCGAGACAACTGAATTCAAGATACAATTCAGAAAAAATAATATTTATTGAAATTAGCAACAGGAGTGTATATTTAAGGGACAATTGTATTATGGTCTGTTGTATGCATGCAATTAATTGAAGTTCCATCAATAGAACAAGTTGAGAAGAAGCTCATAGTTACACAAAGGCTGAATGTTATTATGTCAAATGGAGGTAATCAGAAGTGAAGACCATCTGTGGAAAGAGATAATCTTGGAAATGTGATCAATAAGAATACTGAATAAAACTATCCAAGTCAGATTCTGTCAGCTGAAGACAATTGCATATTAAATCCCTTTTCTTAGCAGGTAACACTTACGGCATGTTATAAGTAGTTTTAGCAAAACTTCTGTGATGAGGTGCTCAAATTCATTCCAATTTAGCCTGTTCAGGCCATAGAAAATGGACTTTTAACAAACAGTAAATTAAAATGTCAAGAGCAATCATACTAGGCTCTTGTTTACAAGACTGTTATTATTTTGGTTTTCAGGACTTCGAAGGTTTGCCTTTTTCAGGAATCACTGAGCTACTGTTATATCACATAAAGAAACTGTACCTGATAACATTCCCTACTGTTTTGACACATCGATTTAAATTGAAATCTCCTTAGGCCAAGCCAGAGTGTTTCTTGATTTCTCAAACCTTTCAGATTCAATTTCAATAAAACACAATGCTTAAAGCTAAAGGAAAGGCACATGCATGTGCATTTTTCAAAGGAGTAGATAAAGGGATGACTTTCAAATCATATTGTTTAACATAGAGGACAACAGTTTTAGTTGGTCCCCTTAACTGTACCCACAAAAAATTGGGAAAGCATCCCTTTCTCATGCAAAAAATAGCAAACAGATGTAGAGTACCAATGCCAATTCACATGCACAAGACCAATGTAACTGCAGATTTCATGGGTGCGTTTAGTACGTCCCAATAATGTGCTTTGTTAATGTGACGTGTCTTTTACCCAAAAAGATTAGACAATCAAAGGTAATTTACAGACTGCTAAAGGACAATATTTTGGCCTCACTGCACATGGATTTCCCATGTACATAGAGGAAACTTTAACCATCACTACAATTAAGCCTCCTCTGAAGTGGAATATGCCGCCTGATTGTAAAGAGCTTCTCTCTCTCAAATTCTGCTGTGACAGAGAGTAAGTAGTATTCTGCATGGGCCTTATCTGAAGTCTACTGATATCAATAGAAAGACTCCCATTGACTTTAATGGGCACTGAATCAAGAGACATATGCCTTCTTTCCCCTACAAGGACAATGAATGTCCTAGGATTAGAGATTACAAACAATGTATTTTCTTCTGCTGTTCACCATCTCATTAAGAACTAATGATTGCATATTACAATTCGTGCTAAAGCTAATAGATTCCAGTTCCTTGTTCCAAATATTATTCTAGGAACTTACAATTGGATAATAAACATTAAAGTCTTACTCTGAAAAAGGAGCCCATCCCTTGCAGGCAATTTCTTTTCTTTGACCAGATTGTGATTTCACTTTTATTGATTACCTTAGTAAGGGTGGGCAAGTAGAATTTAAGTCTCGGATGGTAATTTTTCAATGCCATTTTGGACTTAATGGTGAAGTATTTCAAATCTGAATTTAGATTATGCAATTCACTAGAGCTATTTTTAACCACCCTATTTGAAGCACTGTGGACCTAGTCCAGCAATGGGCTGAGTGCCAAAGAAAAAAACATGAGCAGCACTTCACAGGATGAGCTCAGCACTTACATGACTGGACCTTGGGTCACCTCTTTTAATCATGCCTGCAGTCTTGTCTGGTTTTCATTCCTTTCCCAAGGGAACTCAGCATAGAAATGTGCCATTCTGACTTCTGAAAATAGTTTTCCATTTCATTTCCTATTACACTTACTTTGTTGCATTTATTGTGGACTTTTCGTTCTGTGTTTGCACTGTGCACAGCTCAACGGGGTCGTGATCCATGACTAGAGCTCACAGGTAATACAAATAAATAAATAATAATAATAACAGACATATTTAGTTATGGATTTTTTAAAATATTAAATGGCAAAACCTAGATAGCTTTTGTACTTCTGTAAATCCTTTCATCCAGGGATCTCAAAGCATTTAGACATGCAAATTAAGCTTCACAACATTCTTATGAGTTAACCTATTTTGCCTACTCTGGAGATGGGAAAATTGAGGCAGAAGTCAAATAAGTCATTAGCAAAGCCAGAAATAGAATGTAATAGATCTAACTCATATCCCTTGCTTTAAATCACATGATCCTAGAGATACTGTATTATAAAAAAGGCAATTTAGGGACTCCATCACAGACTGACACAATAGGCCTTATGGTAATATCACCAAACATCTTGTGTGTCGAGTCCTACCAGCGATCACTTTAATTAGCTGTTCACCCACACAATAAACTATAACATTCCCTTAATGTCCATCATGTCAGCAAGTCTGCTGTAAGTGTGCACTAATTCTAGGTGCTACCATTTCCTAGTATATTTGTGCCGAGAAGCAGCTCTGGTGTGGTAAGTGCTGTTCAAAACAAAAAGCATTCCTTGTTCTGGGGGTTGTGAATTGCCATCCACTTCCCTCCACCGAATAGAGAAGCTCTAGTCGGCACTGAGGAGGTGAAATTAGAAAACAGAGATACTATACCACACTTTTTATCCCAGGACCCACAAGGAAACCATGGACTTGCTGCGAAACATGAAATGCAGGAACCAAATACCTGATCATACCAGTTGTGGAATGCCTCCCCTCACCCACAAGCCAATGGGAGCTGAGGCACTCAGCACCTTGCAAGACTGCGCTCAAAGGCATTATCAGTTTTTAAGATCTCAGAGAAATTAATTTCCAGTGTTGAGAACTACTGAGAAACTGTATTGTCTTATTTGAACAGCTAAGGACTGTGGGGAGATTGGAGTTTTAGTGTTCCAGTGCCTACTGAGGAGCCTGAATGACATCAACTAGGAAGAAACTTGGCAGAATATAACCTGTTAATTTTATGCCAGTTACATACATTCGCACACTAATACCAACTGTCAACATTTGAACTGTTTACGTTCTTTTTCTCTCCGTGTGCTACATGGGATTGTGTACGCTTAAAATGTAAAAAAGGAAAAGTCAGCAGCCAATGTCACTCTGGTCCCCAGTAGGTCTCTTTCTTTGCCAAAAAATGTCACTAGTGTCACTATTACTAAGTTCCAGGGGCATGCTATTGCTGCTAATACAACTCTCTCTCTATATAGCCCATCCAGTGGCACTAATTTTCCTTGGCCCTGCAAGATTTTCCTACTGTGGCAAGCAGTGAATGAGAGTGCTGAGAAATGGCCCTCTCAGAAACAGAAACAAAACTAAAAACAAGGCAGCAATTGTACAATCAAATGTGATTGACATAATTTAAATCGAACTCCTCAAGGAGATTGATAGAACGCTAACCGGCTTCCCATTTGATTCATTCTCTAGCAATTTCAGATGGTTACATAGAAAGTCAAAGTAGATGATGCTTTAAAAGAGTTGTGACGGGTTGGATCACAGAAACCCCCTTGGGAGCTGCCACCCGATGTGCCAAGACTACCCCTGCTTCTGTTTTCCCTGCCAGCTCAGGACTCCAGCACCCCGTCTTGCTGAATTAGACACTCCAGTCCACTTCAACACAGACCCAGGGTCTGAATCACTTGTCCCAAAGCTGCGAGTTTACCCAAAAACAGCTCACAGGAGTGTGCTTGTCTTTAGCACTCAGATGCCCAACTCCCAATGGGGTCTAAACCCAGATAAATCCGTTTTACCCTGCATAAAGCTTATGCAGGGCAAACTCATAAATTGTTCGCCCTCTATAACACTGATAGAGAGATATGCACAGCTGTTTGCTCCCCCAGGTATTAATACATACTCTGAGTAAATTACTAAATAAAAAGTGATTTTATTAAATACAGACAGTAGGATTTAAGTGGTTCAAGGTAGTAACAGACAGAACAAAGTAAGTCACAAGCAAAATAAAATAAAATGCGCAAATCTATGCCTAATCAAACTAAATACAGATAAGTTCCTCACCAGTTCCAGAATGCTCCCTTTTACAGGCTAATCTCCCTTTAGCCTGGGTCCAGCAATCTCTCACAACCCCTGTAGTTACTGTCTTTTGTTTGTTTCCTTCAAGCATCCTGGGGGGGTGGAGAGGCTCCTTCTTTAGCCCGCTGAAGACAAAATGGAGGGGTCTCCCCCAGGGTTAAATAGACTCTCTCTTGTGGGAGGAGACCCCCCTCCTCCCTCCTATGCAAAGTCCAGCTCCAAGATGGAGTTCTGGAGTCACCTGGGCAAGTCACATGTCCCTGCATGACTCAGTCTTTACAGGCTGAAGCCATTGCCCACATGGAATCTTGCATGTCTCCAGGAAGACTTCTTATGTGGATTGGAGCATTCCAAGATGCATTGTTCCCTGATCAGGTACTTAACCTGGCGAATTCCTTCCTAAAGAAGCTGACCAAATGCCTCCCAAAGCTTACTTAGAAACCAAGCAAGCATACAGCCCATATTCTTAACCTCAAATAGAAAATGATATATATATGTACAAATAGGATGAATAGATATAGTAGACCATAACCTTTACGGAGATATGTTACCTGGCACAGGCAGCACAAAACATATTCCAGTTATGTCATACATACATTTATAAGCACCCCCTCCCCATAAAGCCTTATGGGGTACACTGTCACACCCTCCCCCTGAACTTACTGCCAGAGACTTGGACACTGTCCATGGCGGAGGCAGTACCTGTAAAATTTCTGTTTGTTTTTGGTCACACTCCCTTTCAGTACCTTGAAACCATATGATGTCACTCCTAGGGGTTCTAGCCCGTTTTGGGGTTCCTGGTCCCCAGATGCTTGCAAACAGGTAGGGATGTAGTTTTGCTTAGGGTTATACACTGTCACAAGAGTTACTACCACCAGTCCTGTTTATGTAACGCAACTGAGAAAACAAAAGGCACCCAATGCATACACGTAAAGTAACACTGTTCAAGAACACAGCATTTAGATTTTTACATGGTCTGTTTGATTTTTCAACAAACAATTGCATCAAGCTTCCCAACTGCCACCGGTTGTCATTAACTAGACTAGAAGCAATTGTTCTAAGTAATTACCCAATGTCCGGTTATCATCTTCAACTGCCTCCTAATGGCAATGCTCCAAATGGCAAATAAATGGCCCCCATAACCCCAGAGCCCCAGTCAGCTTGATAAATACCTGCCTTACCAGGCCATGATGTCCCCAATAATCTCCCCCATCTAGGCTTAAAATTAGTCTCTCTCCCTCTGTTCAGACACCCCCTTTTTCTGCTATATACTATAATATAATATACAAAAAGATGTTGGAAAATGAACAAATTTGTGGTGAAAAGAATGAAACCTTACAGCTGTTTGTCTTTCCTTTCTTTACTTGTATTTTTCTTTTTTTCATTTTTCAAGTTCTTTCCTTCTGTTTTCTTTTCGGTATTTTTCTTTTTTCCATCCTCTTTTTTCTATTCCATTTCCCGTTACCAATTTTCCACCTTCATTCCTAGATCTCCCGACATTTTTCCTTCCTGAGCTTTCCCTAACTTTTCTGTTCCTTCCTTTCCATCATTCCAGCAACTAACCTCTGTGCTTTCCCCTTACCTACTTCTCCCCAGTTAGTCTCTCTCCTGATTCCCGGTTTCCCCTCATGATGTTCTCCCTCACTCCCCCTCACTACACCCACATTTCTCTCTCTTCACCTTCTGTGCCACCAGTCCAATGAAATCAGCGGCAGCACTTACATGGCACGTGGCATTTTCAAAACATTGTACAAACATTAAATCTCCTACTTGGGTTCCAACAATCTCATTGTCTCCTTCTATCTCACTTACCTCCCCTAATAGTTTCTTTCCCCCTTGTTTGTATGCCCTCCATGTCTCTGTCAAGCTCCCCCTCACCTATGCTGGTTTGGGTTAACCTGGAAGCTCTAATTATGCCCACTCTGTGATGGGCTGGAAACTAAAATGCAAGCTCTTAATATGGTGCAACCACTGCCCCCTACCTCCTCAGCCCTCTCTTAACTGCCTGTACTCAGAGGGGCTCCTAGGAGCAGATTCTTCCTTCAGGCGGTGTGTTTGTTTATGTTCAGTATGGGTACTGCACTACACACCACCCACCCCCTGGGGGAGGAGTACTGTGTACAAAACCTACTCATTATGGAGCCTATCCAATGACCACTGAAATCTAATGACTCTTATGGATGTTGGATCAAACCCTAAAATACATGAATTTCACCCAGTGAGAGACAGCCTCGCTCCAGAATACTCGGGTTGGCAGTTCTCGTTGTAGAGAATGCCGTCTTGGAGCTGACTGAATATTATGCATCTAATAATTTATTCAATGTATTTTGCTATTTTAATAGATATATTTAATTTTTCTTAAAGACATTTTTCTTAAGAGCTGAGTAAAAGTGTACAAAAATATATTTGCCAAATATTCTAACTAGCAAATTTCACATAATTTTTAATGTCAAATATTCAGCACATACCCCAGGTCTACTCCATTGGTCTTGGAGCAGACTAGAGTAACATTTGCACCTTTTAGTTCCCTGGCCAGCTGAGATTTTTAGGATGTATGCTTACGTCATAACTATAAAGGGAAGGGTAACAACCCTCCTGTGTACAATACTATAAAATCCCTCCTGGCCAGAGACACCAAAATCCTTTTACCTGTAAAGGGTTAAGAAGCTCAGGTAACCTGGCTGACACCTGACCCAAAAGACCAATAAGGGAACAAGATACTTTCAAATCTTAGGGAGGGGGAAGGCTTTTATTTGTGTGCTCTTTGTTTTGAGGGTTGTTCACTCTTGGGACTAAGAGGGACCGGATATCAATCCATGCTTTCCAAATCTTTCTGAACAAGTCTCTCATATTTCAGACTTGTAAGTAACAGCCAGGCAAGGCGTGTTAGTTTTATCTTTGTTTTCTCAACTTGTAAATGTTCCTTTTGCTAGAGGGTTTACCTCTGTTTGCTGTAACTTTGAACCTAAGGCTAGAGGAGGTTCCTCTGGGCTCTTTGAATCTGATTACCCTGTAAAGTTATTTTCCATCCTGATTTTACAGAGATAATTTTTACCATTTTCTTTAATTAAAATTCTTCTTTTAAGAACCTGATTGATTTTTCATTGTTTTAAGATCCAAGGGTTTTGGATCTGTGTTCACCAGGACTAATTGGTGAGGGTGTACCCTTAGCCTACCAAGGAAAAGGGGTGTAAGGACTTGGGGGGGAAGGAATTAGTCTCAAATCTGCCCAGGAAGGGGGGGTTAAAGACTTGGGAAATATTTGGGGAAAGGCAGAGTTCCAAGTGGCTCACCTCTAAGATTTGGAACACACTTGGTGGTGGCAGCTTACTGTTAACGTAAGCTGGTAAATAAGCTTAGGGGGCTTTCATGCGGGTCCCCACATCTGTACCCTAGAGTTCAGAGTGGGGAAGGAACCTTGACAGCTTATGTACAGCTCAGCGCTTGACTTTGATTCATGCTGTACAAGGAATGGGACATCATCATGTATAGTAGCTGCATAACAGTTATCTCCAATCCTTGGAGCCAAATGTTCAAAGGGGCCTCAGCCTAGCTCTCTGTACGTACATGTAATCACTTGTATGCATGAGTGATGAATTTTTGAGTTTAAAGGCTAGCATATATGGAGAATAGGCTTGATACAAAGCCCACTGAAGTCAATAGGAGTCTTTCCATTGACTTCAGTGGGCTCAGGATCAGGGCCTGTAAGAATACTAGATTTCCATATCCATTTTAACTGCAAAGTAAATTAAGAATAAAGAACAGGAGTACTTGTGGCACCTTAGAGACTAACAAATTTATTTGAGCATAAGCTTTCGTGGGCTACAGCCCACTTCATCGGATGCATGTAGTGGAAAATACTGTATTTTCCACATCGGATGCATGTAGTGGAAAATACTGTATTTTCCACATCGGATGCATGTAGTGGAAAATACTGTATTTTCCACTACATGCATTCGATGAAGTGGGCTGTAGCCCACGAAAGCTTATGCTCAAATAAATTTGTTAGTCTCTAAGGTGCCACAAGTACTCCTGTTCTTTTTGCGGACACAGACTAACACGGCTGCTACTCTGAAACCTAAATTAAGAATGTAATTAAAAGCAGAACTGAGAGCTTTAAAAAAGATCTTGTTTTCTTTAAAAGAAAAATAAAATATCTTTTCAGTATAGTAAAATCTTGCCCTAAACTTTTCTGAATATAGGCTGGGAAAAAACTCAACTCTATTTTTGTTTGAAGCCTTGAAGCTTTTGTAACCTTACTGGGGAGGATGGAGTTTGACCCCCCACCTTTTTTTTTTATACCCACATCATCTCTAATTTGTGCTTAGAGTACTTGCAAAACCCCAGTTGAGCATTTCTATGAGCAGAGCATTCTGTGTGTAATAAAAAGAGGTTGTTATAGTGAAAGAAAATATATTGGGGGTTAATATTGGGAGCGCTGTTATGGTGACCTTATATCAGAAAACACGTTTCTGTATGATAGAGGGTTTAATAACCTGCACTGAAAGGGGAAAAAAAAGGAAAGTACTAGGCTCATTTTATGATGTTCAATCTACTAGGCATCCTCTCTTATAGAGAGGGATTGTTGTTTAGTTTACCGTGAGCCAAGAATAAGTACTGGGAAATTTAAAAAGGGAACATCCAGACTATGTAGTTGTTGACTTTACTGTGGATTTGGAATGTTTATTGTTGACTTAATTACTGCTGCAATCAACTCCTAAGCAGTAGCACATTCAAAATAATGCAAGGGGCAACAGGAAAAAAGCAAATTACAATAGAAGAAAGCCAGACACCTTGGATCAAATGGGTAGCCAAGTAAGAAGCTCTTACTCTGAGCTGATCACAGCAGCCTGTCATCATTCCTACTATCGATGCATTTCCCTTAGAAAAGAGAGGGGGAGATGCACAGAGAATATTTGCCCTGTTCCATCTGAGACTGCTGAAATGAAGCACACATTTTCAAATCTGGAAGCCCATAGTTTTCTGTAGGATTTCAAGTGGCTGAACTTTTGTGCCCTATGCCAGCAGCAAGAAGTGTCTCAGAGATAAAAGGGTGTGTTTTATTGCTCTGAAAATTGAGAAGCAGCAAGCTCTTGTTTTATTGTTCCTATTATGACACATTATATGCTAACTTTAGAAGGTTAAATTTTATACAGTTCTGTTTCACAGAGCCAACCTGTTTGAAAAACTGTCAAAACGTGATAATAAGTTAACATTACCTACCCTGAGGAGGTCTCAAGATACTTATAAGTAAAACTCGGTCAAGGTACTGTGTAATATAAGACATCGCTCAATTATCGTTTTTCCCAAAAAGAAGGATGGTTATTAGTATCTAGGTTTTTTTATAGTAATAAATTCCTAACAATTCAGCTGGAGCCATGAATACAAAACAGAATTTAACTTGTCACTTGTAACATGGCAGAGTAATTCACTATCATTTTAAATATTCATCTATCTCAACCTTAGTGGATGTTTTTTGTCACCAGTTCTAGCAAAAGGAGAATCTGGGTATAATTATTAGTTATGATATTTAATAGATGTTTTCTGAGTATCCAATACTTTCTACAAATCCAGAGATTTATATATTTCCCCTACTATTTAGAGCTAAAAATCCCTACTAGACGGTATGGAGGATTCACAGAAAACAGAACCGCTGGTAAATGTATCATTGGCATAAGCAGGTCAGTAGTGTTGGATCTGCTTATGCCATTGGTGAAAGTGGCCCAAAACATATTGAAAAGAAATAAAGTATGTTGTACTGCAGTTCAGATATCCTATGAAGAAAATGAACTGGTGTATCTGTCTGGATGCATCATGTAAAATCCTGTCTGGGATATATCAGATGAACATCCACAGATAGAAGAAACTAGCTTGGGGCAATCATTGAGTGCATAGCACTTATTTCTCAGTGACAATAGCCACAATGCACACAATAGCCAGCGATATAAGGTTTCCATTAATTTCTCTGTAATTAAGAGGTACATACGTGAAAACAAAACCTTTTCTCTTCACATATAGAGTTATCTGCTGACATTAAAATTGTGCTACACCTTTTTTTTTGGTGTGCACCAATAACTTGGGAAGGAGACCACAACATTTTTGTTAAGAGGATGGAATGCCTTCCAGCTGCAGCTTCATTTTGATTCTTTTGTAAAAGCAAAACAAAAACAAAGAAAAATGTCAGTTGACAGACAGTAACATTCTCTAAATGTATGACTCATAGTAAGATTTCAATACCACCAAATTCCAACCCCCTCCTCAGACTGTGATGAGTAGTCCAATTTATAGCTACATTATACATTTAGAGGATATAAAGTTTGCACCATCACTTTTTGTGCCAAATGTATTTCATCTCTTACCAAGTGCAAACTGAATGTACTATCCAATATTTCTTATCCCAAACAAGTATCTCTTAATGGATATCAGTTTCTTTGGTACATAATGTTTTGTATAACCCAGAAAGAAATTTTGGATGGATTATGTTCCAGAACTCAGTTATGTTCTCCTCTTCAGATTTTACTCTGTTAGTCCTTTATATTAACCTAAAGTGCTGCAAGAATGTATTTGTTATAATGTCTCATTATACTATTAGTGGACTAGTCTAATGCTATCGATGCACTGCAAGACACTATGATTATGAAATTTGCCCAACTTTATCAAGAATGATAGCTGTTTTTACAAGTATTGACAACGGCTCTTCAGCCATTCATCACTACAATCTGAACACAGGTGGGCACAGGATATTTTAAACACAAAAATATCTTTTGTAAAGATGCATCTTACTTTATCCTTCCTGGAGATTATCTTACCACTTTCTAGTAACTTTGTTAACTACTTGAAAACCATGTCCTACTTGATGGTACATGCAGAACATCAGCTCTTTTCATCCAATTTGCACATCACAGATTTTAATATTTCAAATTTTGTTTCAATATTTTGTCCTTTAAATATTGTGCTGTCTTTGTGTTAGCAGCCCTCAGCACCTGTTTCTGTTTTCTTTTCTTCCCTTCTGCCTGCCCCCATTGTTTCTCCAGAACAAATTTAGTTCTTTTTCAACTTTGGATTCTTTTCTTATCACAGTTATTGATTTCACATCCCTTTGTTAATTCTATTGAATTATTTTCCCACCTGCATTTTATTTTGGAAAGTTTGAGATTTATGCCATACGAATAATTTTATAAAGATTTCTGGTTTAGTATTTCATTGTATGTCTCTTATTTCATATTCCTAGACGGCTCTGATTATTTTAATCTAGTTTTGATTTTCTGGTCCTTTTTATAGTTTTTCACTGGTTTTGTTCACTTTATTTCTATTTTACGCTCTTACTGTTATTTAATAGTAGTAAAAGTGTACATAGCACTGTACAAGAAGGGAGCTGTGCCAAAAAATATCATGTCCTGTCCCAAAGAGCATGGGGCTTGGTTTTGGTTGGGTGGGGGGAGATGGGGAGAATTATAATAACTATCTGATTTTGTAAGCATAAATTTTACACCCACAAAAAACTGTGCTCACAATTCTGTACCCACAATTAACTGCCTGGGCAAATGATTCAAAATACTTGGGCATCGAATAAGACCGACTCAAAGCTAGCTTGTGCTGTTCAGAATATTTAAGTATCACGAATTACATCTGTAATTACTGCGATGGTGCATGTCCATACTACCCTCCTTGGGTCCTCACCAGGAGTGCTTCCACCGACCTAAGAGGGGCAGTGCGAGGAGCTGAGAGCCCAGTCTCTTAGCTCCGCTGGCAGCTCCCTGCTGGGAGTCAGGCTGCCCCACAAGCTCCAGGCGGGTTGCCCCTTCCCCTCGGTTCCCCATTCCCCACTGGGAGTGGGGGGAAAGCCACCCAGGGCTTCTTGCCCCAGGGAACAGGATGCATCTGTCCCCATTTCTTCGCCTCCCATGCTGCCTGGAGCCAAGCAGCCTTGTCAATTTCACAGCTCAGGTAAGTCCACAAGACAACCAAGGTTCCCAGCTGGAGGATGGGTGAGGGAGCCACCCAGGCTTCTCACCCTGGCTCGGGTTTTAATGGTCAGTCCTTAAATATTTTAATAGGGTAAACTGTGACTGTGTCTAGCAATGCAGATATCAATTGAGATTCAAAAGGATAAGTCAATTAGGGTTATTAATAAATAAAAGGATAAAGGAAAAAAATATAAAACTATGTAATACACACACACACACACACACACACACAGAGTACAAGGTTAATGTCCTGTGAGACTGCAACACTTCTTAAAATATAAGAATATGTAGAGATAAACATAGAAAGGCCCCCTTTGGCCTAGACAGCATTCATCTAAACTCTGTGAAGTCACTAAATAATTTGCTTTTGACACCAAATTGGTGGAATAAAATGAAGCCGCCCACTACAGAACTAGCACTTTATGCAGGGGAGGAGACTGGTTAAAAGGTTGTGATAATTTCAGAGACGGGAAACCTAGCATTCTAAAATGTTTGTCTTATGGGAAGTAGAATTCTGTGAGTCTTCCATCTGAAAAGGCAGATTATCCTGAGTACAGGGCAGTGCAGAGCTGTGCTGCCCAGGAGCAGCCCCCAAACCTAACTGTCACTCATCAAATCTTTTACCTGGCACAGGTTACTTAATGCCCCACATCAGTTCATCTGTGCTGGAGGACACACTGGGGCAGGGAGAGAGGGGAAGAGTCAAGGCTCAACCAGTTCCTCACTCCATCCTGCTCACTTCCTGCCTGTATGAGCAGGCAGTAGAGTAGTGGCCAGGCAAAAAGGAAAGTCACCGTCTTCCCCAATATATACCTATAGTGTGATGAAGAGCTCTGTAAAGCATATACGAAAAAGAGAACTTAGAATGAATTTTAGAGGGAAAAAAGCCATCAATTAATAACCACAAGCACAATCCAGCTGGATAACAAGTCAGCTATAATGATTACTAATGGTGAAGAAGTGGATCCCTAGTGTTATAAGTAGTAGAGATGAATAGCATGCAATAACAAGAATCTCAAAAAAGAAAACTGAACAGTAATATTTCCTATGCATTAGCAATACTTCCCTGAAAGCTATGAACTAGCTAACCATTCCAAGATTAGTAAAACATGAGGACAGTCTTGTTAGAGTTTTTTATTATTATTATTATTTCAAACTTTACACCGTGTATTAGAGCATATAAAAATGTTCCATTATAATGGGAAGTCTTATAATAAACATTAAAAGAATACTTTAAAGAGATTTTGCTATATCTATCTCAGGGCAAAGTCAAATTTCTTGGTGCAGGTCTTCAAAGGGTAAAAAGAGTTAAGAATCATGAAGTTGACAGCAGGAATAAACCAAACCGAGCAGACAATCTCTTATTACGACACTCTTACAAGTTCTTATGATAAGAGGAGAGTCCTATTAAAATGGAACACCAGCAGCTCACATCAAAAAGAAAGTAGATGCCATAAAAGGTACTTAGCAAAAGCAATTCATCTCAAAGGAACCTTTGTGAATGAGGTGCCATCTCAAAAAATTTTTCTGATAACACTGATATTTGGCAAACAATGAGTCTGCATATGAAGACCAATTAAATAGAAACATCTTAGTGTGGTTTTCTTAGACTATTACAGATAATAAAAAACCTACCACATACAAATAGAGAGATAGCCATGTAGACTCATTGGCAGACATATAATAGAGTGGCGTTTTCCTTCTGGACTCAAAGTCTCATGTCTCTCTCTCTCCCTCCTTAACTATTCCAGCACTCAGATAAAATAAGGTTTGTACAGTATCAGTCTGTGACGTTCCCCTGGTGTTATCTGGACCAGTGATCTGCTAGGTCACTCCAATCCTTGACTCTGAGAGCCAGCCTTACCCTGCTCTGCTGTGAGAACCCCCATTCCCGGGCTGTTCACGCACAGCCTCTAGCATGTAAGCTGCTCCCAGCTACATGAGTGAGCACTTTTGGCCAGCCGCTGCTTGGATTGTGCAACCGAATGACACTAGCCAATATCTCCAGTCCCAGACACAACCCTAGGAAACGCTGTCTTGCAGTGTCCAGTTATGCCCGCTGAACGCTGCAAGCTTATATCAGTTCATCAATTTAACAAAGAAATTGATACGTACCAGGCTTGTTATCCCAAGGGGCGTCTCTGACATGCTTCAAACCAAACGCACTGCTTCAGGTAGAATAAATAAACAAATTTATTAACCACAAAAGATAGATTTTAAATGATTATAAGTCAAAGCACAAGTCAGATTTAGTCAAATTAAATAAAAGCAAAATGCATTCTAAGTTGATCTTAACACTTTCAGTGCCCTTACAAACTTAGATGCTTCTCACCACAGGCTGGCTGGTTGCCCTTCAGCCAGGTTCTCCCCTTTGATCAGCGCTTCAGTCGCTTGGTGGTGGTGACTGTGGATGGAGGTGGAAGAGAAAGAGCATGGCAAATGTCTCTCCCTTTTGTCATGTCCTTTCTTCCCTCTTGGCTTTGCCCCCCCCCCTTCAGAGTCAGGTGAGCATTACCAAACTGACCAAGGGAAGGGGGGGTGACTCACTCAGAGTCCAGAACCTTTGTTACTGCCTAGGCCAGTGTCCTTTGTTCCTGTGAGGCTGGGCTGAGTTTGTCCCATACATGTCCTGATGAGGTGTGAACTGCCCCTCTGCTCCTGGAGAGTTTTGCCTGGGATTGTTTTAAGCCATGAGAACACATTTTCAGCCTCATAACTATATACAAGAAATTACAACCTATAACATTACTATAACAACAATGCTCAATGCATCATGAGCCTTCCAAAGACACCCGACATGACAAACTTTGCATTGGATACCACACAATCATATTATAAGGATGAACATGGGGGTGGCAGGGTGTTCCCCTGAGGTACAGAGTGTCCCACAGTCCAATCCCATATTCCCTACACAACCAAAACTCCCACTGACTTCAAAAGGTTCTTTGACTGTGGTGGTAGGAATACAGGGATCAGGCCTCCAGTGTTCAGACCCGCATATACCCATTAGCCAAACAAGAATCATCAACAATTCAAAATTATAGCACAAAGAAATGGGATCGTCTCCCAAGTAATGCCATATAGTACAACTGATAATCTGAACATTCAAGGGTTCTCTTTGCATGTTAGGTCACTGCGGGGAAGTTTGTGGGGTTTTTACAGTACAGTTTAAGAAGTGCCCTGAACTGCTCCCTTTCTAATTGAGCTCTCATACACACTCTCCATCTGGATAATGAGTATCTGATCCAAATACATTGCAGAGGTCAGTACCCGAGTGAAAAAGCAGGAGTTTCTTGTGCCTGCAAATCAGTCAGTGATGATGAGTGTTTGGATAGTTTTTAAGCAATTCCATACAGCCAAAGCCTACTCATAAGTCAGGATATTACACAGATAAAAGGAGTATTCTTTTGCTTTCTAAAGGTATGAAATGTCATGTAAATTTGAGTGGCAATAACAGTGCATGAAACAGAATACATATTGACAGGAAAAGGATAATACTGAATTGTTTAGGGAGTACAGTTTTGCAAAATACAGTAGCTAAGGAATTTTTACACTATGCTAATAAAAGCTAGGCGTTACTTTGTCTAACCCTGAATGAAATTAAATAAATGAAGGAATGAGTAAATTACAATCCAGTGGGTTAAAATCATCACTAGGGCATGAGGCTGTGCCAGGAGCCCTAAGCAGCAGCAGCACATTGGCACATTGTTTCTGGAGCAGACCAGAAGGCTGAGTGAGAGTCCAGAAGAGAGAAATACCCTGTACCAGGTCCAGACCTGGTGCACTGTGCTTCCCCGGCTGTACTGACAGATCTAGCTAGGCAACAGGTTGAGGTGATAGAGCCAAGGCTCTGCCCATACACCCTGATTTACACAGAAGGGAATGTGGCAGCCCAGTGAAAGCTGCTCTCCTCCCTGCACTTGTGAAGCCAGCACTGTGGACAGGGCCGGCTCCAGGGTTTTGGCCGCCCCAAGCAGCCAAAACAAAAAAAAACAAAAAACAAAAAGCCGCGATCGCGATCAGCGGTGACAATTCGGCGGGAGGTCCTTCGCTCCCAGGCGGAGTGAGGGACCGTCCGCCGAATTACCGCCGAATACCTGGACGTGCCGCCCCTCTCCGGAGCCGCCGCCCCAAGCACCTGCTTGAGAAGCTGGTGCCTGGAGCCGGCCCTGACCGTGGGCCCATTTACTCAGATATGCAAACTGGGGCCACAATCTGGCCCATAATGACCCACAGCATTATCTCACACGGTGCTGACAGCTCTCAACACCCCTTGACTGCAGGCTGAAAATGTTATTGCCCCATTGAAAATCACATATCCAAGTCCAGGGGCAGATTGTGTATGGGAAATACATGTGCGCGCACATTGCTAATGATTTATTTTGTTCTAAGTGTGGCTGGTGATCTGATTACCCTGTTTATTTCAGGGGCTGATCTGAACAGGGGTCGAATACTCACAACCCCCACAAACTCCACAGGTGCGTGGCTAGTCATTTTTTTATGTCAAAAACCAGTGACTAACTAACGGGACAATAGTGAAACAAATAAATTGTTTCTAATGTCATGAACTGGTCATTGTGTTTGTGTGGAATAAAGTCATGTTCATTTCCTCAGGAGGTTTCTTTTTCTCTTCCTCCCCCCCACCACCCCCGCCAACCCCTGAGAGACATCCTCTCACACACACACACACACACACACACACACGGTTCCTCAGGACTTCAAGCAAAGCAGGGACTGTAGAAACACAATTACGCCAAACCAAAAATACCAATAGGAGGGGAAGCAAGATAAGAATGTTTTACTTTCTTTTGAGCACAAACTTCAGCTCCACACACCTGATGGCATATAAAGGGCAAAGTGATCAATCATATTTAAAAAATGATGTGGCTTTCCTTCCTGAAATAGAGGCCTTTTTAGTAAACACAAGCCTGTCCCAACTGTTTGAACTGTGTTTGCATTACCAGTGTACACTACACTGAAATGAAGGTTAGAGTGCAAAACTAAGTTTAATTTCAAGTTTCTCATTATGTTTTTTTTCCCCTTGCTCAGATGCTTCCCCCAAAAGAGCTTTGAGGAAGTTGTTGAACTGTGGCAGCTGGCACCTGCCTTCAAGGCTCAGACACCCCCAGGGTCCTTTGCACAGCTGTTATGGTGCCTTTAGAGTATCACAGAAGCCACAATACAGATCTGGGGAACTTTTGAGCACCACCGGCATCTGCTGCTCCAGATCAGTGGGTAAGAAGTTTCATGTCTAAAAATGATGTGGTTTATGTTTTTAAAATGGATTTTCCTATTTCAGCTGAGTCAAGATGCCAAGCAAAATGGCTCAGGATACACGGTGCTATCTGCCATGGCACCTCACTTGATGCATCAGGGAAGCTGAAGAAGGCACAAACGACTGTAGAGGCGAGCACTCTTCATCTGAAGAGGAAGAAGGTAATATGGGGAGATGAAAGTGAAGGAGAAGTAACAATTACATTATTTTAAAAATTAACCAGAAAAAGTGACAGTCAGCAGGAATGGAGGGATGGCACCTGTCCTGGCAGAGGGAGCAGATTGACTTAAAGTAAGTGAAACACTGAGTCAAACTACTTAACATCGATTTCTTTTCTTAATCACATAGCAGAAGATAGCCGGGTGAGGGGGATAAGGATAAGGAAGAGCGAAGAAAACTTCAGGCACAGCATCCCATTGTATGTATGAAGTATACACAGCTACTCTAACTCTATTTACATGCCTTTCTGACTGAGAGCACTCCCACAAGTAAATGAAGAGACTGGTCCAAAAAGGCAAAACAGAGTTGAACTGACTGAGCCAGTGCTAACTGACCTTGCTTGCCCAACGGTTTCTGGCATGAACAACTAGCAATATTTTTAGACATATTACGTTCTCTCACCTATATATTGTGTTTGGCTATTGAAGTATATAATAATATAGAGCCCTGGTACTTTAAAACGCTGCTGAGGATTTCCTCCCCTGAACTGAAGAATTCCAGTGAATAGCACTGAGTGGTGCCTTTAAAGAAGACATTCTCTCCAGCAGGGGAAGTGGAATTTTAAGGGGCCAGAACTATAAATTCCCCCACAGAAAGTGATTTATAAGAACAGATTAACATATAGAGATCCAAGCTCCCCTCTGCAATGGAACATTTCCATGCAGGTTCAGGGTGGTATGCAATATGACTTCTTAATAATTTAAATGCATTCAGCACATCTGTTGCTTAATAAGAAAAAATAAAGGCAAGGTGTGAAAAATGATCACAACTATCTGTGTTTGCCTTAACAGCATATTTCCCCTGACTTATTTATACTTTTGCTGCAATGTTTGCAGACATTGAATCGTATTAAAGCGGCATTCTTTTTATTACCAACTTTGACTGGATCCCTGCTAATAAACCATTAAAACAACAAACATATAAATAAAACAAATGTATTTGTCGGTGTTTATGTATCACAGCGGCTGAAAATAATACAGTAAACATAAATTTTTTTCCTCCCTCTTGCCTTATGTCTGCGCAGGCTTTTTTACATAGGAATAATTCAAATACATTCATATTTGGGCACCAAATCATCTCCTCAGTGAGCCTCTTATTGGCCATTAACTGACTCTTTATTGGGCAGCCTAATTTATTGAACAGGTTAGACCCAGTACCGAACAGGCGATTAAGATGATTTGCACATGCAAGCAGTGAAGTGAAGAGCCTCTTGCATGGGGCAGGAATTCATTGAAATGGGCTCTTCAAATCCCACTCCAGGTAACCTTCTCTATGGTTCCTGGCTCTTCATTTTCCCTTTGCCAGCTGTGGGAGGGCAGGGGAAGAAGGGGTGAACAAAACAGATGCATACACTTCCCACCCAAATCACAGAGTGACACTCTGCCTATACCTCATTATCTTCCAGCACCTGCTCCTATGGAAAAATCCTACAGAATTTATAGGGATGCAACCAGTAGGGATCTGTATAAATGTATTAAGCCTGTATGGATACTATTCTAAACTTGATAAAAATAATAGGGAAATAGTTCTTTTCTATAGGGTTTGTTAACTATGCTATAGAATTGTAGACCTGGGATTTAATTTTCTACTAAATTCTATAGGATGTTCATATAAGGGCAGGTAGGGAGAGGCCAAGGACTCCACCCAGCACACTGGGGAAGGACTGGGTAGCAAAATAAATACTACACAGGGGGGTCTGAGAGGTGATTTCTCCCTTCGGCAATATCCTAGCTCAACTCCACAGCTAGGGTGGGCTCTGTGCCAGGATTTGCTGATTTAGAAAACACCACAACATGTTTTATTTATGCCCCGTCTCAAAATTAATCATATCATGCAAAGAGAAACAAACCATACAATAACGTTTTTTTCAAGGTGCCTAGTTGTAAACAAAGGACTCCAGTCACAGAGACTGGAAACCTGGCTGATTTCATTCAATTAGTCCTATTGAAGTCCATGAGTTGTGAAGCTAAGCACATTGTGACCTTGGTCCTTAGGTGCTCCACAGTCCTTGTAATCTTGTGGCTTCTTCTGATTCTCCAGGGGAAATCCAAAACTATTCCTACTATTTGGAATTCCGCACCATCACAAAGCAAAGTAGTAGATTAATTCAGGTTTCAGCAGTTATTGGTTTTTGAGAACCTGTTTCAAGGTGCTAAGTACCCTCCATTTCTACTGAAATAAATAGAAACTGAAAGTGTTCATGAGATGTATTGCACAGAACTGGATCCATTAATGTTGATATCAAGGAAATGCATTAGTGTTTGGCAGTGAGCTATACATCTCTGGGACACCTCTTCAGCTTCCCAAAAATTACTTTGGTTTTGCAGTGGACTTCTGTGATAACCCAAACTTTCTTCTAATTAATACCAGCTCCCATGGAACAAGAATCTGTGACCCTTTAGGGCTTATGGAGTATGAAAGTTATGGATATTTTTAATAAACTAGATCCTGAGGAGGAATTCATGAATTAAACAATACCTGAAAGTGATTTAATTTGAGAAAAGGTCAGGAATCCACCCTACATCTGAGAAGCATATTGATACATAAACTTTCATGGCTATTCTCTCTCCCACAAATTCATACCCAGTTTATTCATACAGTTTAATAATATCTTTTTATTGAACACAAAACCTACCACACAAGGACAGTGGAGCAAATAGCTTTCAGTTGAATACTAACACTTCACACACACACACACACACACACACAAACAAACTCACTGGGTATGTATTCAATACAATTGTTTCTCTTAAAGAAATATCACATCACCGAATTTAAACAATATTCTCATCTCTAAAATGTCTTTGCATACAAATCATTTCCAATAACCTTGACAAACTTATGTTTACACACAGACATGTATATACTGTGTGTATGCGCATAAGTTATATATATAAAGATCCCTGCTTAGAATCCTGGAAATATTTGTTCTTATTCCAGTTTATTCCTAAGCATTTGGTAACCATTATAGGAGTTTTTTTTCCCTTTCTTTCTTATAAACAAAAACAGCAATGTTTATTTCAGCTCCAGTTGTTCAATGTGAAATGGCATTACAGCTTTTGGAATGCTTTTTGCTTGTTACATTAGCTGCTGTTACAGAGCTAACAAAAGGAGAAAAAAACATTGTGGAGTTAATTTTCAAATATAGGATGCTTTAATAGGACATCGAACCCTACATTTTGATACTTAAAATCAGTACTTAGTAGTATTATAATAAAAATGTTGCTGATGATCTACATGTCTGCTGAAAAGACAGGCAACAACAAGTTTGACACCATCTATGGATATCATCAATTATGTAATCTTGGAATTTTTCCCTACTTTTCAAATTTTTACTTTTTCCTATTTTGTATAGGTCTGGCTTTTTCTTTTTTCTTTTCTTTTTTTTCTTTTCTTTAAGATTCATAATTATACAAAGACAAAGTGTACAAACCAGCAAAGATTATATCAACTCCATAGATGTGCAAAGATGGTGGCTTATTTTAATCTTTGCAAAAGTAAAATATCTTTATAGTGCAGCGTTAGACAAGTCTAAATGCTCTGTAGTGCAAGAGCAGCATGATTCTAACTGTGGATTTATTGAGTAAATGGCCTAATCTTCCAGAATAGCAAGTAAGTGTCAGCTATCTGCAGCATATGAGATAAGATTCTGGTGATTCTCTGTAATGGCTTGGCATGCTTCGGGAGACACAAGCTGCCATCGATGCCAAGGAATGGACTATATAGAAACTCTTGTACATCTCCAGATGGAATATAAATTGTCTATTTCTAGTACAATATAGAAATCACTTTAGCCCAATCCGCCTGCCACTGAAGTCAATGGAAAGTCACTCCCATGTACTTCAGTGGGAGGGAATTTGGACACCATGTTTGATTATAGAACATCTTTGCACTTGATGTATGTGATACTTTTCATTTATCAAGGCTGTTTGCTCTGGTCTGACATCTACCTTCTTGTTCAATCCATCATTTATCTGTACCAGCATGGTGTCTTGTCAGCATAACCCAATGCTTATTTCTGTAACCAGCTCCATTTTATATTCCAAGAGAGACAGTTTAACATCTAAAAACTACATATAGAACACCCCTGACAGGGCCAATGCATCTATGGCACTATGAAGATATTGTTATGCTCAGGTCTGGGTGAAACCTTACTGATCAATATAAAAAGCAATTAAGCTCCTTTACTGAATATATAGCTGAACCAATAGGAGCCACTACCCGAAACACAGACCACATGCAAGACTGGAGTAGGAGCTGAGCCATGTGGCCTGAGAGGTTTTCCCTGGGGTCTGAATGCAGATACAGAGAGCTAGTGTGAGTGTGGGGGAGTGGGGAGGTGAGGGAAGGGGACACAGCTCCACAGTACCATGAGGCCTCACCTCAATGAGGCTCACACCAATATTAGTTCCTACCTACCCCACTGCTACTAAAGCCTCCCTCACAATCAAGCCCCACGTTCTCCCCTCCATTGCTGTCAAACACCCCACATTCTTCCTTCTCTCTCCTGCAAACATCCCTCCATACCCCAACCTCTACATTTCCCTCTTTTTCTCCCCAAACTCCTACCTTTCTCCAATTTTCTCCGTCATCACTCCCCAACCTCACACATTTCTCCTCTTAATTGCTCCTGCTGTCCTAGCTCCACCCCTCTTCTCTCTGGCTCCCCTACATCCCCTCCCCCACAAGTGCCTTCCCAAGTCTGTCTCCCACTTCCCATCATCTCAAGGTACCCGTATCTATTACATCTCTCAAAGGCCCCTCCTCTGCTTCCCAATGGTTCCTGTTTCTGTGCCAAAGTCTCCCCCTCCCCAGTTGCCCCATACCTGTCCTCACAGATGCAACATCCTCAGATCCCACCTCTCCTATCCCCAGGGTCCCCCCCCCATGGCTTGTCCTCTATCTTACCACTTCCTCAAGCTTCTCCCTGCTCCCCAAGTCCCCTCCAACACACTTTAACCACCACCACCACCAAGGTTCCCCTTTCCCTGTTTCCTTGCCCATCTTAGTTTCCCCTTCCCAAGGCCCCCTTCCCCTGAATGGCCCCATACCAGTCTCCAAAGGTGCAAAAGAAGACAAAAGATATTGATGTGGGAAACCAGTGGCTGGGCCCTGCCTTTCCGAGACTTTCTGAACCAGCAGGGGACTGGGACTGGACCCAGGATAGGAAGGAAAGGTGCAGGGCAGGCTACAGCGGAGTTCTAGCTGCAACCTTCCACCTGCCCAGCAAGGTACACATTGGCCCTGGCTGGCCACAGACTGCTGCTGACGCTTCCTGCGACGGAACCCTGCAGCTGGGAGCTCTATAAAGTGGTCCTTAGGGGCAGGAGAGTTGGCAGTATCTGCAAAAAGCTGCAGCATCACCTTGCTCTGTCCTCTCTACTCCCCTGCCAACCAAAAGGAAGGAAGTGGAGAGGATAACATGCCCCTTTCTTCTCTCTCCCCCTCCACCACTTCCACCCCCATGCACTCTATAGCAACACCTGTGGCAGCCAGACTGAGCGGAGGTGTATAACATCATGGAATAGTTCCCAGTGGGGCCCTTCAGTGACTCTCCAAACAACAGGCTTCACCAGTACCAGTGTATTCACACATTCTTCTGTACACCCTAACTGGGCTTGTTCATCCTACAGAAGCACTTCCAACCCCAGACATTCAAAGATCAGGAGAATTTTAAAATAATAAATTCCAGCATCTTTTTATTTTATTTGCTTTCTGGTATTTGAGCCTTCAATGTTCACATTTTCCAGCTCTTTGTGACCAAGAGGACTAGAAATCTCTTTTTTTTTTTTTTTTTTTTTTTAAATGAAAGCCAGGATTCTCCCGTTTTCACATGATTTTATGAGCAGGGACTTTAAGATATCAGACATTGCCAGACTTGTGATCAGATTGTGAGAGTTAGCAATATTGTAACAGATAAGAACAAGAGAGCGAGTGCTTTTGGTCCACATATAAAGGAATTTAAAGATAAAGGGCCCAGTGCTGATCCCATTCAAGTCAATTAATATTTTGTCACTGTCTTGAATGGGGACAGAATCAATATACAGTTTAAGTGGGATTTTCAAATGTGCTCAGGATTGGCCTAACTTTGCTCCCAGTGAAGTCAATTTACCATTGCCTTCACTAGAAGCAGACTTTGGCAAAGTTACCAACTCTTGTGATTCTGTCATGAGTCTTGAGACCTATATGGTGTTCTGTTTAAAGCACCAGGTCCTGGAATCCTCTGATTATGTGAGAATCTCAGCTTCCATTTTTAAAAAAAATACATTTCTAGCCCACGTTTGCATAAAAGAAGCTTAAAAACATGAGCCAAGTGCTCCCTAAAGGCTCAGAAACCAAAAGATAATTTAACAGAGTCCTAAATATATCTAGTTTTTTGTGTATTTTATTGGTACCTATGTGACATTAATATAATTTCAAACAATAAAAAAAAGATTTCTCTAGAAGATAACCTCTTTCTAAAAGGTAATAATTCCTTTCAAATTCTCACATTAGAATCTATTGCCATTTAAAATGTATATGAAGTAAAGGTATAAAACAAAATATCCATTTTTCCTAAGAGAACTAATTTTTGCTTGGGCTGAGATCCTAAAGTCAAAAGGTAAAAGTGCCCCTGGGTTGATCCTTACTGGATATAATATACAGTGGGATTTTCAAAAGCACCTAAGTGATTTAGAAGCCTTCAAAAATCCCACTCAGTCTCTATCAAGAGCTAGATTCTACATGGCCTTTGTGTGGGAGCCTTTCCTCACCTTGCAATTCTTGAACTTGTGGGAGCTCACAGACTGTCCATCATGCTCTCTGGAGGTCAAATCACCCCTTGGGGAATAGGATGCGTAGGGAAGAAACCACCAAATAAAGGTGTAATTATTTTCAGAGAAAGAGGAAATATATCAGATTTGCCCTGCCAAGTTTCAGCCTCATCTAGTATCTGAGTTTTCATTTCTCACTTATTTCAACATTTTGCTTCATGAATGTTATAATATAAAAAGCAATTCAGCCTTAATTATAGTGGTTTACTGAAGCTGCTATAATTTTCTTGTCCCTTAATTTTCCCCATGTTTACTACTCTGAGAGCTTAGGCTCTAGTAAATTTTTTATTTTTCCTAATTGCTAAGCCTGAGAGGAGCAATAAGAGCCTCATGTATAGTATTTCTTTCTGTAATCTAAAGACATACTGTGCCAAATATAAGCCACTTGAAGTATGCCACCATGGGTAGCAAAGTACATACTTTAACTTATGGTGCTCAGGGTATCTTACGTGTTCATAGTTATTCAAATTACCTGCAGCTCTATTCATTTTCACTCCCAAACTCTTTCTTATGCACAGATAGAACAGTGGAACTAATTCTGTAGTGAGAGCGTTTTTCTATTTTTATCATGTGTTTCTTCCTTTGATAATCAGTTCAACTTGGGTTATGTTTTTTTTTTTTTTTTTACTTTACCTGAACAACTCACACTCAGAATCTCAGTCAAAAGAATTATCACATGACGTGAATCATGTCCTCCAAATCTATGTCAGAAGAAGCCCCTATATACACTGATGTCCCACACTCTCACATGGAATCCCTTTCTTGGATGCGCTCCTTTCATTGCACTGCATCTCCTTTGTGGAGGCCTCTCTCCGGATGCAGAGATCCACACAGGAGCAAATGGAAAGTGGGTAAGCCTGAGGTACAGCTCAGGAGACACATCTTGTACAAGATAAACTAGCAAAACATAATTCACAACTAGACAGACGACAATGGGGGTAGATGCATCATTGGTGGAATGGGGAGTATAATTTTACACACACACACACACACACACACACACACACACACACACACAGTTTCTCTGTTAATAATCTCATTCGACACTATTTCATAGAATAGAGAGGTTTTGTTTTTCAAAATCTATACAGTGTGAGCCACAAAACTATACCATATTTATGTGAAAAACAATCTTAAGTGTATGCAAAGACTGGATACTTCTGACTTGATACAGTCTAATATACCCTGAACAAAAACACGTGAATCTTATTTTCCACGATCATTTTAGTCAAAAAATGATTCGATTTTCAATCAAAATATTTTTCCCAAAAAGATTTCCCCCACAGCGGTTTGGAAAGGAGAGGGGGACTATTTCATACTTTCTGTGGAAAAAAATTTTTTCCACAAAAATGTCCAACCAGTTCTCATCACAGAGAGGCAAATCAGTCTTCCTTGTAGATCCAAGACTTGTGATGATGGAGCAACTTGGTGGTCTCAAGCAGCAGAGGGCAGAGCTTACCTTCTTTGTTCACTGACAACACATCTAGTATGGGTGGTGGAAACATATTCCTGATAATCCACTTGTTTCCACTGCTCCAAACTCTCTCTCTCACATAATACCTGGTCATTTTTATTTAGGTGCCAAATATGAAATTAGAGGCCTAACGTTAGGTAACCAGGTTCGTCTGACCAATATTATTTCTATTGTTGTGCAGAGATATGCCTGAATTTGAACACTGGCTCTGATCGCTCTAGACCTTTGGGACAGTTCTGAACCCATTTGAATGTGGCAGCAGGAACCTCTTTCTTTTGCAAAATCTTACACCAGCATTCTTAAGTGATAGAATTCTCAAGTTCTAATCCCTGGCCATTTCACTAGGTGGTGTATACCTGAGATGTAGACCAGGGGTCGGCAACGTTTGGCACGCGGCTCGCCAGGGTAAGCACGCTAGAGGGCCGGGCCAGTTTATTTACCTGCTGACGCGGCAGGTTCGGCCGATCGCAGCCCCCACTGGCCGCGGTTTGCCGTCCCGGGCCAATGGGGGCGGCGGGAAGCCACGGCCAGCACATCCCTCGTCCGTGCCGCTTCCCGCCGCCCCCATTGGCCCGGGACTGCGAACCGCGGCGAGTGGGGGCCGCGATCGGCTGAACCTGCCGCGTCAGCAGGCAAATAAACTGACCCGGCCCGCTAGGGTGCTTACCCTGGTGAGCCGCGTGCCAAACGTTGCCGACCCCTGATGTAGACAGATGTAAAATTAGGAAAAACTAGCTTGGGGAAGTGCAGTGGAGAGATTGCAGTGTCTGAATTATTGAGAAGACAATAAAGAATTTATTGCACTTCATTTTGCCAACTCACCCACCCTGTTGGGCATAAACTTTACTATTACATCTTCGCATTAAAGAAGAACCTACAGTTCCCAGTCACCATCAGGACCCCATCATTCTAGATGCCATACAAAACACAAAGTATAGGATGGTCCCTGCCCTGTTTAAAGAACAAGATTTCATGATTCCAATGGCTTCCACAACCAAGCTGTGTCAAGCTGTCATATTATAAAAGTGTCCTAGGGAACTGGATGATTCAGGAGACAGATGAAAAAAATGTTATGCCATAGCCAATTAATGTCTAATGCTCATCCAACCAAGGTTGAAAGAGAAAATAATTTACCATCTAAAGTCTCTTTGATGGGCTAGTGAAATTATTTGGTGGTCTCAGTCTAATTCTTAGCAAACTGGTTTGGCATCATGTTTGGAGTCTTCTGGGGATGACTTAAATCACCAGAGGTGTCAACCCAGCACCTTTCACAAGCCTGTATTCATTTTAAATGTAACATACCCCTTTGTTGCAGAATTCCAATCTCATTCCCATGCCTTAAAACATGTGTCAGATATTTAAATCTTTTCCATTCCCATCTAGGCTGCCATTCTTCATTACCATACCTCGCCCCAGTTCACTGAAACACTCACTATACAAATGCAGACTTTCCCCGTGTGGTGGGTTTATTTATATTTTTAAATAAACCAGTGTCTGTTACAAGACACACCATACTAAAATAGCAAACGACTCCCTCTCTCCGTTTGGATGTCACATGTCTCCGGGGTTATCAAAACCCTAGGGAATTCTGAAAGATTAAAAGGAGAATGTAGAAAACAGAATCTTTACAGATGGCATTATCAGACAGGGAAGTATTATCGTCAGAGGAGAATTACATCACGACGAATCTTCATACATGCTGAAACTAAGAGGAGCATGCAATGGAATGTGGAAGAGACCGTGGAAGAGACTGGTAGCTAGCTAAGTACTTCAATCTAGGGTAGCTAGCTAGGTACTTCTTCTGCCCTTATCACTCTAGTAACTGAGACATAAAAGAAAACAAGCTTTCGTGTGGCGAAGATTGCTGTTAGTTCTTGATAGCATGGTTTTGGGCCAAGATTCTGTGTGTGGGTTGTTACAATAGCTCTTATTTAGTGCAAGACTAAAGCCCTGGTTTACACAGCCAAGCCAAGAATTGACAGTAACATTTCCACACTAAACTGGGAGCCACAACACACCCGGATGAAAAAAGGCAAAGAGAGGCAAACTGGCTCTGATTCTAAGCAAATAGATTTCAAATGCATAGCACTAGAGTTAAATATAGATTAATAAATCCTGCTGCAAAGAAGCAAAAGAGCAAAGATCTATTAAATGGAAAGGTGTTAAAGCATACCCACCTATATGAAAGTTATTATAGAACCATCTCTAAAATCTTCAGCCCAATGTGCTGTGAAACAGGCAAACAAGACATTAGACTATCTTGCTAGGAGTCTGTGATATAAATCAAATGGGATGATTGTTTTATTATGTGAGGCACTAGAGTACAATTTGCTGTAGAGCTTGAGAAAATCTGCCTGCTAGTAAGCTCTCTTTAAAGAAAAAAGATCTCCCAGTCTTTCAACCATAGCAAGAGCTTACAGTCTAATGAGTTTAGAGGGGGTGCATTGTCAGTTGGGTTCAAAAATGGCCGCCCTCTTTGTGGGCTTAAATTGTGCCCATAGAATGAACTTCAAGGAGAAACAAATAGTAACACCTCTCATTACCTGATCGGCGCCTGCTCTGAGGCAGTGAGAGGCGTAATTACTCTGATTTGCACCCATAACTTCATTGTAGGTGCTGGTTTCACCCTCAAAAAGGAAAGGCACCTGAAAATTTATCCTTAACAATGTGGGGGAACGACACAAAGCAAGAAACAAGTGGAGCTGTGAGAGATTTAGAAAACCTTATAGGAGGAAGAAAGGTCCCACAGCTTTAAAAAAAAAAAAAAAAAAAATCAGTAAACTCACAAAATCTCTGAGTCAATTCAGAAGGTTGACAGCTCCTCAAAGCTCCTGTTTTGTTGGGTATGAAGGTAGCCATTGTAGATTAGGGAGCAATCAGTCCCTCTGAACTGACTCATGTTTGTGAATCAACTAGCTTATACAAAAACAGCAAAGGGAGTCCTGGTCCTGTATACAAACATATAGCACTGACTCGAGCCCCTCCGTGAGGCCAGCCAGTCAAGTGGCTGTGTAGGAATGACACTTTTATTTGCACTAGTCACGTTCCTTTCCCACCCATTATGTATACCTTAAATTGTCAATTTCTTGCCCTGGCCTCTTAATTGAGCCGTGCTGCATTTCATGATCAAAACCAAATTCTCTTACAGCATCTCATTATCCTGACTTTGTATCAATCCAAGCTGCTTTTAAACAGGCCTATTTTTTGTCCTCATGTTAAAAGACCCACAGCACAGAAGTGACACTAAAGACATGTCTTCCAGTGCCTTACAAACACTGCACACCTAATACACAAGCACAGTGGAAGGGACACATTTTTAAGGCAAGCTTACAAAGGCCTGTTCACCAGAATCTGAATCTCTGACAAACAGCTTGCTACAGCTTTAGTTTACAGAGTTTATAATTGTTCTGGGAGGTGCATTACAGAGTAATCAAAATGATAACAGTTCTCAAAAATTACAGTGGGTTGTGTGGAAAGATTAAACAGCTTGGTCTTATTCTCACTGGGAAACAGAAGACTTAGCAAACACTGAATTAACATTTTTAATATTATGAAGGGGAATTAATAACAGATAAACACAGGGAGAAAAATCAGGTAATAACTTATGGATAACGGGTATTCTGCTGCTACCTGGCGGTGGAAGCAAGCAGAAGGAATTTTGCTCACCAAAGGTGACATTCTAGTGGGGGCGGAGGGGGAAGAAGCGTTGAAGGTCCATAAACTGAGGAACAGTGACTGTGTGGCAGAACGTGGATCAAGGCGATCGCATAGCCTCCTGCACTCCATGAACTCAAGCTCCATGATGATCCATCCCATGGGAATGTGTTGGGGACAGGGCCGGTGCAACCACTAGGCAAACTAGGCAGTCACCTAGGGTGCCAAGTGGTTGGGGGCATCCAAGATATTTCCTCCTTCCCCTCCCTTCCCCTCACAGAGTGCAGTGTGGCTCATTGGGCGCCTGGCCTGATTTAGCCGCTCCCATTGGCCTCCAGCAGGCAGAGTCCCTCCCCCGCTTCCCCCCCTCCCCTTGCCTCAGTGTCGCGTCGCCACCATGCTGCGGGGGAGGGGCTGTGTGCTCCGCAGCCTGTTTGTTTTGACTCCACGTGGAGCCAGCGGCTGGAGCGGCATGGTGGTAAGGGGAGTCCTGGGGGGGCTGTCAGGGGGCGGGGGGAGGGTTGGATGGGTCGGGAGTTCTGGGGGGGCCTCTCAGGGGTCGGGGAGTGGTTGGATGGGCCGTGGGAGTCCCGGGGGTCTGTCTGGGGGTGGATAAGGGTTGGGGCAGCCAGGGGACAGGTAAGGGATAGGATCCTAGGGGGGCAGATAGGGTGGGGGGGTCTCAGGAGGGGGCAGTCAGGGGACAAGGAGCAGGGAGACTTAGGTAGGGGGTGGGGTCCTGGGGAGCAGGTAGGGGCAGGGTCCCAGGAGGGGGGAGCCAGGGGACAAGGAGTGGGACGGGTTGGACGTTCTGAGGGGGGCGGGAAGTGGGAGGGAGTGGATGTGGGTGGGGCTCTCCCCCCCATCCTATTTTTTGATTGTTGAAATATGGTAACCCTAAAAAAGCAGTGCCCTGGCTTGGCAGGGAGGAGCCGCCTTCTGGAGGCACCGGAGAGCCAGAGCGTCGGCTTGCGGGGGTGGTGAGCCCCAGCCATGGAGGAGCCGGCGTGGCACACGGGCAGCAGCCCTGCAAAGGCGGCGGCACCACTAGCAGGGAACAGCCGCGCCCCCTGCCCTCATGCCCAGGCTGCGGCCCGGCGTGTCCCCCCTCCCCCGGGGGCTCCTGCAGGCTGCAGCAGTTGCATGTAGTCGGCGGCCCCCGTGCGCCCCCCGGTTCCCCCCTCACCATGCTCGGGCTCTGCAGCTCCCAGGCATGTGAGCTACCAGGGCGCAGGGCCCTGAGCCTACTCTGGGAGGGGCAGCGTTAGTGGAGGCTCACACTCCCGGGAGCCGCAGAGCCCGAGTGTGGTGGGGGGAGCCGGGAGGCACACAGGGGCTGCCACCCGCATGCATCCACTGCAGGCGCACCCTCCCCCCCCCCCGGCTTACCCCTCACCGCGCTCGGGTTCTGCGGCTCCCGGGCGTGTGAGCCGCCGCTATCCCTTCCGGAGCAGGCTCAGGGCCCTGCGCCCCAGCAGCGGCTCACATGCCCAGGAGCCGCAGAGCCCGAGCATGGGTGAAGGGGCAGCCGAGGGGTGCATGGGGGGGTCTGCATCCGCTGCAGCCTGCAGGAGCCCCGGGGGGGGGGTGCCCGGCTGCAGCCTGGGCAGGAGGGGTGGGGGGCGCAGCTGCACCCCGCTAGCCGCGCCACCGCTTTTGCAGGGCTGCTGCCCCCCTGTGCCGCGCCGGTTCCTCCATGGCTGGGGCTCGCCGCCCCCGCAAGCCGATGCTCTGGCTCTCCGGTGCCTCCAGAAGGTGGATCCTCCCTGCTGAACTGCTGCAGCGGCCCAAGCCCAGCAAAGCCAGTGAATGGACTCGGGGCGGAGACCGCCGGGGTGGGGTGGGGAGGGCTCGTGGGGGGGCTGTGCACCCTCCAGGGGAGTTCAGGGAGTGG
>NW_020698241.1:0-1111 GCF_002925995.2 Terrapene triunguis | reverse complement strand
GATAGGTGCCTACTGGGATTTACAATAGCACCAACAGTTTAGGCACCTAACTCCGATTGAATGCCCATGGGATTTAGCCACTTAGCTCACATAGGAGCTTTGATAAATCCCAGTCAGTGCCTGTCTTCATCTAATTAGATGCTTAAATCATTTGTAATCCTGGCCAACAGATAACACAGAAGCTGGGCTGGAATGAGGGAACCCTGGGGGAGATTGTAGGCCCTGTGCTAGGCAGGGGATCAGATTAGAGGATAAGAAGGACCCTTTTGGCTTTATCACCAAGGCATCTATGCACTTGCCTCTGTGCCTTTGCTGCTGAGCTGTGCAGGGCTCCAGGGAGTGAGTCCTGCCAGCCCTTAGGAAATAGACATGAATAAATCACCTTCCTGTAGCATGGGTCCTTTAATGCCAGTGCAAAGCAAAGCCAGCTACACACAGCTCGCCTGCAGAGAGCAGCAGGTCTGAGTCTAGTTCAGTCACAGAGTGAGGGGTGAAAGACTCTCAGATACCTGTTCCTTTAGCTTCTAGGTAGTATATAGATAGATATTGACCAAAGAATTCTGGTGCTGGATGATTGAATGCGTCATATGTTGGGGAAAAAAATCCACAAAGATCAGCACAGTAAGTTTGTTATTTCTATTAAATATGTTTGGGGATCAACATACAGGGGGAAATTCAGATGATAAATATGAATTACAATATGAACACGAAGACTTTACTCTCAGTTTAATCAATTATCTACTGCTGATAGGAATTTTTCCGCCTCTCAGGAAAAGGTTGACTTTTCACTGAAAATGCAAAATCTATTTTTTGTTTAAATTTTTGGAAAATGAAAACTTTCTACTGAAAACTGGATGTTTTTTTATCACAGCAAAAATGTTTGTTTTTTGAGTGTTCAGATTGTGTACGCAATAAACCCAAAATGTTTGAGAAAAGCAGACAGATTCTGAAATTTGTTGTTGTTTAGCTGAAAAAATGATCTCCATTATAAAAGACACAGCTAAAAATTTCCAAGCAGCCTTAAACTTTAAATAAGTTGGGGAACATTAATATTCTCTGGTAAAGTATTAATTTCAAGTCCATTTATTCTATTGCATCTGTGTGATTTCTC
>NW_020698240.1:0-12591 GCF_002925995.2 Terrapene triunguis | reverse complement strand
CCAGTAGCACGTAGTCTGGAATCATTGCATAACAAAGCATGGCAGCGTATGGTCCCGGTGTTTGCTGGCATGCAGACAACATCCATTCCTTATCGCTCTTTGTTATCCTCAGGAGAGTGATATCATTCACGGTCACCTGGTTGAAATGGGGCGATTTTATTAAGGGACATTCAGAGGTGCCCCTTCCTGCTCTGCTGAACAGAAATGTTCCCCACTGTTAGCCACGTGGTGGGGGGGAGGGGTGAAGTGATCATCCCCGATAATTGGGTGTGGGGGGGGAGGGGGGTTAGTTGGATTTGTGCTGCATGTTAACCCGTAAACCGCAGCCCCTCCTTTTACATTGCAAACCCATTTTAAATGGCCAACCCAACGGGTGCTTGGTATGGGAAATGAGGGCGCTACTGTTTGAAACCATTCCCACATGTTAAGAAGGTTAAAAAAGCCAAAAGACTGTGTCTTACCATGGCTGCCTGCAAGCCGAAATCTGTTGCCTGGCACTGCGTGAGTGATCTCTCACACCAAACCGGCAGGCCCTCAATATAAGAGGAAAAATGTGACCTTGTAACAAAAGCACATGTGCTGTGTAATGTGAACAGCAAAATGTAACGTGAAAGAGTGTACCCATTGTTCTCTAAAATGTGTCTTTTTTAACCACCTCTCCCTTCTCCTCCACCAGCTGCAAATGTTTCTCCTTCACAGAGGCTGGTGAAGATTAGAAGGAGAAAACGGCGGACTCGGGATGATATGTTCACGGAGCTCCAGATGTCCTCCCACGCTGAAAGAGCACAGCAGAATGCGTGGAGGCAGTCAATGTCAGACTACAGAAAAGCACAGTATGAACGAGAGGAGAGGTGGCAGGCTGAATCACGGGATGAACAGAGCAAGTTGCGGGCTGAAGATGATAGGTGGCGTCAGCTTGCAGACAGAAGGCAAGAGTCAATGCTCCGGCTGCTGGAGCATCAAACTGATATGCTCCAGCGTATGGTTGAGCTGCAGGAAAGGCAGCAGGAGCAGAGACCGCCGCTACAGCCCCTGTGTAACCAACAGCCCTCCTCCCCAAGTTCCATAGCCTCCTCACCCAGAGGCCCAAGAACACGGTGGGGGGGCCTCCGGCCACCCTGTCACTCCACCCCAGATGATTGCCCGAGCATCAGAAAGCTGGCCTTCAATAAGAGTTAAAGTTTTAAACTGCAGTGTGTCCTTTTCCTTCCCTCCTCCCCCACCCATCCCGGGCTACCTTGGCAATTATCCCCCTAGTTGTGTGATGAATTAATAAAGAATGCATGAATGTGAAGTAACAATGACTTTATTGCCTCTGCAAGCGGTGCTCGAAGGGGGGAGGGGAGGGTGGGGTGGTTGGTTTACAGGGAAGTAGAGTGAACCGGGTGGGGGGGCGGAGGGTTCATCAAGGAGAAACAAACAGAAGTTTCACACCGTAGCCTGGCCAGTCACAAAACTGGTTTTCAAAGCTTCTCTGATGCGCACCGCGCCCTGCTGTGCTCTTCTAACCACCCTGGTGTCTGGCTGCGCTTAATCAGCGGCCAGGCGATTTGCCTCAACCTCCCACCCCGCCATAAATGTCTCCCCCTTACTCTCACAGATATTGTGGAGCGCACAGCAAGCAGCAATAACAATGGGGATATTCTTTTCGCTGAGGTCTGAGCGAGTCAGTAAGCTGCGCCAGCGCGCTTTTAAACGTCCAAATGCACATTCCACCACCATTCAGCACTTGCTCAGCCTGTAGTTGAACAGGTCCTGACTATTGTCCAGACTGCCTGTGTACGGCTTCATGAGCCATGGCATTAAGGGGTAGGCTGGGTCCCCAAGGATCACGATAGGCATTTCAACATCCCCAATGGTTAGTTTCTGGTCCGGGAAGAAAGTCCCTTCCTCCAGCTTTCGAAACAGACCAGAGTGCCTGAAGACGCGAGCATCATGTACCTTTCCCGGCCATCCCATGTTGATGTTGGTGAAACGTCCCTTGTGATCCACCAGGGCTTGCAGCAGCATTGAAAAGTACCCCTTGCGGTTTATGTACTCGGTGGCTTGGTCCTCCGGTGCCAAGGTAGGGCTATGGGTTCCGTCTATGGCCCCACCACAGTTTGGGAATCCCATTGCAGCAAAGCCATCCACTATGGCCTGCACGTTTCCCAGAGTCACTACCCTTGATATCACCAGGTCTCTCATTGCCCTGGCAACTTGGATCACAGCAGCCCCCACAGTAGATTTGCCCACTCCAAATTGATTCCCGACTGACCGGTAGCTGTCTGGCGTTGCAAGCTTCCACAGGGCTATCGCCACTCGCTTCTCAACTGTGAGGGCTGCTCTCATCCTGGTATTCTGGCGCTTCAGGGCAGGGGAAAGCAAATCACAAAGTTCCATGAAAGTGCCCTTATGCATGCGAAAGTTTCGCAGCCACTGGGAATCGTCCCACACCTGCAGCACGATGCGGTCCCACCAGTCTGTACTTGTTTCCCGGGCCCAGAATCGGCGTTCCACGGCATGAACCTGCCCCAGTAACACCATGATTTGCACATTGCTGGGGCCTGTGCCTTGTGAGAGGTCTATGTCCATGTCAATTTCCTCATCACTCTCGTCGCCGCGCTGCAATCGCCTCCTCAGCTGGTCCTGGTTTTGCTTTGGCATGTTCTGGCTCTGCATATACTCCAGGACAATGCGCGTGGTGTTCATAGTGCTCATAATTGCCGTGGTGATCTGAGCGGGCTCCGTGATCCCAGTGCTATGGCGTCTGGTCTGAAAAAAGGCGTGAAACTAGTATCTGATGGACGGAGGGAGGGAGGGAGGGGCGAGTGACGACATGGCGTACAGGTACAGGGAATTAAAATCAACAAAGGTGGCTGTGCATCAGGGAGAAACACAAACAACTGTCACACAGAATGGCCCCCCCCAAAGATTGAACTCAAAACCCTGGGTTTAGCAGGCCGTTGATTTCACGGAGGAAGGGGGAAGCAAATGAATACAGAACAAATCTATTTTTTACATCTTAAGCTGGCAGACGACGGTGCAGCATGACTGATAGCCCTCGGCATCTTCGGGGTGCTTGGCAGAAAATACTGGGCGCTTGGCAGAAAATAGCATACTACGACTGATAGCCATCATCATCAAGACAGTTCGATAGGACTGAGCATGTCTGCCCAGGTGCCCATGATTGACAGCCACTGCAGTACGATGACGACGGATACCAGTCGTAATATACCATCTTCTACCAAAAGGCAAGGGGTTGCTGCTGTATGCAATGCAGCGCCACGTCTGCCAGCACCCAGATCGCCGATGAAGGCTACCAGTCATACTACACTGTCTACTGCCAAAAGGCAATTAGCTGCTGCTGTGTAGCAATGCAGTACCATGTCTGCCGGCACCCAGAGGACATATGGTGACGGTGAGCTGAGCTGAGCTGAGCGGACTCCATGCTTGGCGTGGTATGTTGTCTGCACAGGTAACCCAGGTAAAAAGGCGCAAATCGATTGTCTGCCATTGCTCTGACGGAGGGGGAGGTGCCTGACGACATGTACCCAGAACCCCCCGCGACACTGTTTTGCATCATTCAGGCATTGGGATCTCAACCCAGAATTCCAATGGGCGGCGGAGACTGCGGGAACTGTGGGATAGCTACCCACAGTGCAACGCTCCGGAAGTCGACGCTAGCCTCGGTACTATGGACGCGGTCCGCCGACTTAATGCACTTAGAGCATTTTATGTGGGGACACACACAATCGGCTGTATACAACCGATTTCTATAAAACCGGCTTCTATAAATTCGACCTAATTTCGTAGTGTAGACATACCCTGAATTTCCCATCACTGGTGCCAGATGGGAACAGACTGGCAACTACACCTGTCAATATCATGACAAATCAGGAATGTACTCGGAGCCCAACGACCCTGTGCAGATCATTGTAGCAGGTGAGGGGCCCAGCCCGGCACCTCAGCTCCCAGCACCACACCCAGCCAGGCCCCAGTGGGGCTCCATGAGCCCTGGCATCCAACGGATGGGACCAGGGCCGGCTCCAGCTTTTTTGCCGCCCCAAGCAAAGAGGTCTAGGGTGACCAGGGCAGGCCAGACGCAGTGAATGAGGCAGGGGTCACACACGGCATATGAGGACCCAAGCACTAGGGAGCCGCGGCTCGGTGTCTGTGGGGCTGGGAGCCCAGCTCGGAGGGCCGGGATTCTGGGTGGGGGGAACTCTGGGATCTGAGTAGGGGGCCCAGACATCCCGATTTTGAGCTGTTTGTCCCGCGTCCCGACCGACCTCTGGTTGGGACGCAATTTCTGTCCCAATATTTTACGCCGCTGGGATCACTCGGCGTTTTTTTTTTTTTTTTCTTTGCCCCTCCCCCCCCCCCCCGCCCCCCCCCCCCCCCCCCCCCGTGTCCCGATATTTTCTTCATCTCATCTGGTCACCCTAGATCTGAGAGAGAATCTCTGCCCGGGGGCCCCTGGATCTGCCCGTGGCTGGGGCCAGCTGGGGAGGCCGGGTCTGGGTGGGTGCCCGGGTCTGCCTCTCACAGCCTGTCTCCTGTGCGCAGATCCCAGCTTACCCAGACCCTCCATTTCTTTGAGTGTCTCTTGGGTGACCCAGACCCAGCCACAAAATCTCCCTCCCCACACCCAGAATGACCCTGATGATTGATGCTGAGTTGCGGAGGGGGGCGGGAGCAATCGCTGAGTCACTCTTTCAGCCCCTTCCCCCGCCTGGTTCTATTCCCGCAGGGGGAACCGACCTGACCCAGCCTGGAGTGGCGCTGGCTCCCACCTGCCCGGGCAGGGCGGGACCAGGGACCAGGGCCGGGGGGAATCTCTTGAGCGGAGGTTCCCAAAGTGGGCGATACCGCCCCCTGGGGGGCGCTGGAATGATCCAGGGGGGCAGTAGTAGCCTCGGGTGCAATTGGGGGGCGTTGAATAAAAATAAGGGGGCGGTGGAAGCATAAAGAAAGAAGAGAATATAAGAAAATTTTGAAAAACCGTTCGTACATGTTTCATCTGTTGTGTAACATAGAGTTAAAGTTGTAGTGATTACTTTATTTTCCAAATAAATTCACAAATTATAACCGATCAGGTGTCAAGTCCGCCAACAGCTCTTAACAAGCAAGTGTTGGCAGGCGAGCGTGTCGCGCATTGTCGGGAAGTCCCGCATGCATCGGCAGGAATATGTGCGTGTAATGACTTGTTTACAATACGATACTATAAATAGGCGACATGTATGAAATCTAATTTAGATTGTTTCTGAACTGTGTAAAAAGCAGTTAACAATAGTGCAATAAGTATTTAAAATTTTTTATTCATATTCGATACCTTCGATCTTTACGGATTACGGATCACATACAAAGCAAATTGTATTATTGTTGTTTCAATAATACAGCAATTTACACGTGAGTATTTTTATACATTTTCTTACATATCTACCATACGTTTCTGTGTCTCTAGTGCTTACTAATAATAAAATTGTAGCAGGCTTCTGTCGGTACAGTACTATTTGAAGTGTACAGTCAATATATTTGTCATATTTTTTATTACAATATTAACGAAAACAGGGGAATGAAATCGTAAAAAAACTGTTAACTATTAACATTTATTTAATAACTTCTGTACAAACGAAATTTAGGACGAGGAGAATTCAGCCAGTTTCCAAATTTATCAACAGTAGAAAAACATGATGAAGACTTGCTTACCTATTGTCAGCACTTGGAGGCTCTCCATTCTGACTTCAATCAACGATTTGAAGATATTCTTAAAATGAACATACCCGATTGGGTTTTGGACCCTTTTTCAAGTACAAATACAGAAGAATCTCCAAAATTACAAGAAGAACTGATAGAAGTAACAACAAATGAGGAATTGAAATTTAAATTCAAAGACGGCTACCAACAGTTCTGGCTGCAAAAGCAGATACCTCCACTTTATCCTGGATTATGGGCTATAGTACAAAAGTTTTTAATTGCATTTCCTTCATCATATTTAGTGGAACGTGGGTTCAGTGCGGTCACAAATCTGTTAACTAAAAAAAGAAACCGACTGCAAATAGCTAATTGCGGTGATTTAAGAATGCTGCTGACAAAAATAGAGCCGAACATTAATAAATTGATAGCAGCGCACCAGGTTCATCCTTCTCATTAGGATTATTTTTAATGTTATTCGTAATTTTTATTTTAATATTATCCTTCGTTATCTTAATTTTCTGTGTGTAATGCGAATGTTACTATGGTTGATTTTAATAAATAATTTTATAATTTCAAGCTTCAAGGTGTCTTATTTACAACAACATCTTTCTTTACTATATTGTAGGACGTAGGTAGAAATATAGATACATAAAAGAACGCAAATTTGTCACTGCATCTTTCTGTTTGTTCACTTAAAGAAGGTAGATTTCCAGGGGGGCGCTGAGTAATTTTTTTTCTGAAAAGGGGGCGGTAGGCCAAATAAGTTTGGGAACCTCTGCTCTTGAGTCACAGATTACGGGGCAGCTTCCCCCAGTGGTTGCCCAGGGGGAGGGATGGAGGCTGTTCTCTGGGGCAGTGAATTACCCCCACCCCCCACCCCCTGACGGATTTGGAAGGGAAGCGAAGCCTCCTGTTCAGACACAAACCCACCTCGAACGGCTTCCTCTGGGGGCAGCTGGGCCCATCAGTGGCCACACGGTGGAGGGGCCTGGGGCTCCCTGCGAAGCAGCCAGGAGCAGCCAGCATGGGAGGCGGGATACCGGGCTAGATGGGCCCGTTGGCTGGAGATGGTGCGGCCAGGCCTGGCTGGTTCGATGGCACTGTAGGGGGGGACTGGAAATGACAGCCAGGTGGGATCAGACAGCGCCCCCTAGCGCCATGCTGGGGCAATGGGGCCAGCCCTGGCTGATGGGGAGAGCGACCCCTACTGAGCCCCTCCCCCTGCAGCCCAGCACCCCCTAGCACAACCAATCCCCCAAATCTTGCTGGCTCTGATCTCACTTGATTCCCCGGGACCCCCCAACATCCTCCCCATATAATTTTCTGTTGCCTGCGACCTCCGGTGTCCCAGCCCCTTGGGCGCTGCCTGGGGTGGGAGGCGCTTGGGGGTGAACAGACCAGCCACTCACGACACTCACGGCTGCTGCTGTTTCCCAGGTCAATTGAGACCACTGGTTCTGACTTGGACCATCATCGTCGGGGTGAGCGCGGCAGCCGCCGGCCTCCTCCTCATCCTTGTGGCCTTTGTCTGCTTCAGAATAACCCGAGCCAGTGAGTGCCCCACCCAGCAAGGGAAGGGTTAAACATGCTGCTAAGCAGGGCGGGATGGGGTCACGTCTGGGATGGGGGACTGTGCTGGGAAAGCCAAGGAGCAGGGGGGCTCAGCAGAGGGCGCTGTTACATGTGTAATCCCTGTACACACAGCTGTCCCACCCCAGAGGTGGCCGCGTCTCAGTGCCGGGCTAAGGGTCCCTGTATAAAGAGCCGCTGGCACCGTGCTTCTCCGGTACATGGGGTGACAGAGGAGCCGACAGGCCTGAATCAGGTTCATTACAACGAGTCACTAATGGGGGAGGACTGGGGACAGGAAAAGCCCCCCCGCCCCCGAGTTAGTCTGCCCCGCCCCCTGACCCATGCTATGGTGTTGCGCTGCCCCCTGCTGGTCTGTTCTGGGAACAGCCTGTCCCACACCAGCAGGGATCCAGGCTCAGCACCAGCAGCAGAGGGGACCCCCCAGGCACCCCCATCCCTGCTGCCCTGTGGGGGTGAGTGGCCGGGCGCTGGGACCGGGGGATCCCGATCGGCTCATGGGGGATTCTGGTTTGTGTCCCTCTGCAGGAAAAGGAGCCGCACCGAGACCGAGCAGGTAGGAACCCGGCACCTCCCCCCTCCCGATCGACCTGCTGGGGTCCCAGGGCTCCTGGGTTCTCTCCCACCTTGGGAGGGGAGAGGAGTCTAGTGGTTAGGACAAGGGGGGTTAGGGAACAGGGTTCAGTGTGAGGCAGGATGGGGGGCTCTCTGGGTGTGTTGGGGAATCTCCCTGCGGGTGGGGGGATATGACATGTACAAGGGGATTTTCTCTTTTAGCACCAGCCCTATGGGGGCATTAAAGGCACCGGCTCAGCAAGACCCCATCTGTGAGTAGAACACCCTAGGGGGTACCATGGGGGAGGACCCCTGGGGAGGGGAGGGGATGGGATTGTGGGGACTCCACCCATATGGGGCGGGGCCTAATTTACAGCTGCTGCTGAGCGGGGCTAAGGAGAGGATCCCAGAGGTAGCTGGTGTCAGCTGAGAGTGTCGGACTCCCAGGAGCTCCCTGGGGCCACCCTCCCTTCCAGCTCTAGTTCCCCACCCACTCCCAGCTCCCAGCCCCCTGCTCTAACCACTAGTCTAGACCCCCCTCTCCTCCCGAGCCAGGGCGAGGACACAGGCGTTCAGACTCCCAGCACCCGCCCCGCTGTAACCCACAGACATCTCTGTGCCTCAGTTTTTCTCTCTGTAACATGGGGCTAATGACCCTGGCCCATGCTGTGGGGCGGGGGAGGGGTGGCTGTGCCGGGCTCTGAGCCCCCTGGCTGGATGGGGGTGTCAGAGCTGGGTGTGGGGTTCTGCTCTGGGCCAGCTGGGGGTGCAGCTCAGCGGGCGTCTCTGTTCCGCAGACACCTCCATCAACGACGGGAAAGAGCCGCAGACACTAGTAAGTGTCCCCTGTTCCCCCATGAGCCTGACCCCAACCTTGACTCACATGGGCTCCGGAAGCCCCCTCACACACCCACCCCTTTCCTGACACACTCAGTGGTTTGGGGTGGTATGGGGGGCTCAGCACAGGGAGGGGGAGGGGATGTGCCAAGGTGGCTATTTATGTTATTTTGCATCCTGTTAATCTCCAGATTTGTAATAAACACAGAACCACAAACCAGCCCAACCTGGACACCCCACAGCCCCTCTGTGCCTGTGCCAGGAATGTGTGCAACATCTGGGGGAGATGGGGTGGGGTGCGTGGGCTGGTTATACAGGGACCCCTCGCCTGGCACTGGGAGGCGGCCACCTCTGGGGTGGGGCACTGGTTATACAGGGACCCCGCACTCGGCACCAGGATGCAGCCACCTCTGGAGTGGGGCACGGGGGCTGGTTATAAAGGGACCCTTCGCCTGGCACTGGGATGCCGCCACCTCTGGGGTGTGTGACATGGTTTTATAAAAATATGCTAATGAGTGAATATAATGTAACTGGAATATGCTTCATGCAAAAGGTCTCTTGTAAGGTATCATTACAAAGCTTATAATCTACTGAGTGTGATCATCCTATTTGTATAAATGTACCACTCTTGTATCTGAAACTAGAAATATGAAATAGAACTCTGAGGGCCTATTGTAATTATGCAAAGTGTGGGCCATTAATGGTGGTTTGGAATCTTGATGGCTCCCATCAACCAGGACAATTGTCTGCAGGTGGGAGTGTTTTACCTGTAAGTCTTCCTGTATACGTGTGTGCTGGCAAGTGGGCAATGAAGTCGTGCAGTGACATGTGATCATGTCACTGAACTGGAATCCATCTTTAACCTGGTGCTTTTCCAGTGAGAAGGAGGGGGTGGGAACCCAGAGAGGGACAAAGGATTCCCGCCTTATGCAAAAGATATATAAAGTGGTAGAACAGAATAAGGGGAGGAGCCATCATGAAGAATCCCCTAGCTACCACCTGAGCTGGAACAAGAGCTGTACCAGGGGAAAGAATTGTGCCCAGTCCTGGGAGGGGTCCAGTCTGAGGAAAAAAACTTACTGAAGCATCTCTGAGGGTGAGATTATCTGTATTCAATTTTATTCGACATAGATTTGCGCATTTTATTTTATTTTGCTTGGTGACTTACTTTGTTCTGTCTGTTACTACTTGGAACCACTTAAATCCTACTTTCTGTATTTAATAAAATCACTTTTTACTTATTAATTAACTCAGAGTATGTATTAATACCTGGGGGAGCAAACAACTGTGCATATCTCTCTATCAGTGTTATAGAGGGCAAACAATTTATGAGTTTACCCTGTATAAGCTGTATACAGGGTAAAACAGAGTTATTTGGGTTTAGACCCCATTGGGAGTTGGGCATCTGAGTGTTAAAGACAGGAATACTTCTGTGAGCTGCTTTCAGGTAAACCTGCAGCTTTGGGGCAGGTAATTCAGATCCTGGGTCTGTGTTGGAGCAGACGGGCGTGTCTGGCTCAGCAAGACAGGATGCTGGAGTCCTGAGCTGGCAGGGAAAACAGAAGCAGGGGTAGTCTTGGTACATTGGGTGGCAGCTCCCAAGGGGGTTTCTGTGATCCAACCCGTCACAGCGGCGTAGTCGAGCAGGGTCTGTGCACAGCTGATTGCTTTGAGACACTGGTAGTGATTTTAAGTGAGTTTTAAGTGTGGTGGCTGGAGAACAGACAAAGTGGTTACTGGTTTGTTATTTTCTGTTTGCTTATTTCGGGCAAGGGAAGTAGGGACAGAAAAGGAAGCAAAATAAGTAAGAGTGAAGATCAGAAGAAGCTAGAACTACACAAGTTGCAAATTGCCCAGAAGGACTGAACAATGGGCGCTGGGAAAGTCTCTGTTAACTAAGAAGCCCCTGAGCTGAGTGCATCTCAGTTTCAGTGAACTGCAGACGGGTGTGGCCCAACCTCTGTGTGTGCTGAAGCTCACTGGAGTGTCTAACGTAGCAAGACAGGAGTGGAGGGGTGCCTGTTCTGGCAGGAGGGGGTTCTCTGTGTGATCCCAGCTCATCGAGTGACGGTCTCAAGGGAAGAGAAATGGAAATTGATGTACAATTTTCCCGGGAAAAGGCTGCCCACCAGCCTGGACTTAAGAGACAAAGCCATTAAGACCCAGAAGCAGGAACTGGCTGTAATGGAGCGGAAGAGGGGCACAGAGACATGTATCCTGGAGCTGGAAGTTGGGGTCCTGGTGACTGCTGCGGTGGGAACAAACCCCAAGGACTCTAGCTGGAAGCAAACCCAACCTGAGTGAAAAGGGGGGGGGGATTTTGCTGGCCAGCAAAAGGTCTGTCATAGCTGGTAGCTGTGAGCCTACAGCTGGATCAGGGTCTCTTTCCCCTTTGGGGGACACAGGAGTATCTGCCCCATAGGGGAGCCCCAAAACGAATTTTAGGTAAACTGCCTCCGCCATGGTCAGTGTCCAAGTCTCCAGCAGTAAGTGCAGAAGGCGGGTGTGACATGGGTTTATAAAAATATGCTAATGAGTGAATATAATGTAACTGGAATATGGTCTCTTGTAAAGGTATCTACAAAAGGTCTCTTGTAAGGTATCATTACAAAGCTTATAATCTACTGAGTGTGTCATCCTATTTCTATAAATGTATCGCTCTTGTATCTGGAACTAGACATATGAGATATAACTCTGAGGGCCTATAACACACCGGGTGGCAGCTCCCAAGGGGGTTTCCGTGATCTAACCCGTCACAGCGGCCACCTCGGCGGTGGGACACGGGGGCTGGTTATAAAGGGACCCCTCACCCGGCACTGGGATGCGGCCACCTCTGGGGTGGGGCGCTGGTTATACAGGAACCCCTCACCCAGTGCTGGGTTGCAGCCCCTCTGGAGAAGGGCATCAGTTGGGCAGGGCACCGGGGTTCACACCCTGGCTCTGGGCGAAGCTGCAGAAGGATCTGATGCCCATGACCAATTGGCACCGGCTGTTTACATCCACTCCATGGGGTCGTCCTTTCCCCGCTGTGCTGGGGCTCGTCACCCTGTGATGTTCCCCTCCTCGGGACCCCAGGCCGGACAACGTGGGCACATGGAGATCCCCACAGTTAATTCCCCCTTGGGTCTTCCCCACAAGGGCTCCGGACCCTGGCTCTGGGGTGACATGTGAATCGCCACTTGCGGGGAGCAGTGCGGGGGTTAGGACGCAGAGCGGGGCAGTTCTGAATCCCCCCTGCAGGAGGTGGGGGGGCTGTTTTCCATTGAACGAGGCTTTGTTGCCGTTCAGCGTGTGCGGAGGAGTCCCCTCAGCTCCACCATCGTGGCCCCTGCATGAGATGCCCCCCTTCCTGAGATCCTGGCCCCTGCAGCCTCCAGACCCACAGATCGGCCTGGAGAGACACAACTGACCCATGTCCGCCTGCCCCTGGGCGCTCAGACATCGGCCGTCTCCCCATTGCCTCAGTTTCCCTTTCCTGAGCCTGCTAGTCCCTGTCCTGGGGCCGGATCGGAACTGATGCCCCCTCTACGGGAAAGGGCCCGTGCCCCCTTCCCCCAGCCCCTTGAGCCAGCTGGTCCCTGCCGTGAGGCCGTTGCCCACAGGCTGTTGTGAAACCCAGACTGTGGGTGGTGGGAGGCCCCAGGAAAAGAATTTCCTGTTGAGACACTGAGCCGGGGGCTTCCTCCACAGAGCCAGTCGCACTGTCCGTCGCTCCCCAGGTGCCGTTTCCTCCTCTGGGTCCCCAGCACCATGGATCCCTCTCCTGCCCTGCTCCTCGCCCTGGGTGAGTGTGTCCCTGCGCCCGCCTCGGGGGTCTTCTCCCCTCCCCAAGGGGGTGGGACAGGGCTGGCTCAGCCTCCCTGGGTCCTTGGTGGGTCCCCATTGTGAGGGGGAGCCAGGGAGAGCCCCCTAACCCACACACAGCCCCGG
>NW_020698239.1:0-7599 GCF_002925995.2 Terrapene triunguis | reverse complement strand
ATGACCTCTCGAGGTCCCTTCCAGTCCTAGAATCTATGAATCTATGATGATACCCAGCTGCGACAACTCCTAAACAGGGGCTGGGTGTGGAATATTAGGCTGAATGCAGACAAGCTAAAGCTGAGAAGAACTCAAGTTCAGTATATTGGACATCTGTTGACTTCTAAAGGATTCCAGACAGAAACTGAGAGCCATTAAGGAAATGTCCAGACCAAAGGACGTGAAGGGGTCCAGTGATTTGGAGGGATAGCCAACTACCTTTCCAGATTTTGCACCCACCTATCAGAAACGTGTGAACCCTTGAGACAGTTACCACACAACGATGCGGCCTGGGAATGGGGAAAGACCCAAGAATTGGCCTTTGAAAGAGTACAGAAAATCATAACCGAGGCACCGGTCCTGAAGTACAACACCCCTTTGGAGCAGCTAGAGCGATAGTGGGATGCCTCAGGTGGCCTAGGCACCGCACTGGTGTGAAGCCAGCAGCCCACAGAATGTGCCATTAGAACCTGAAAGGGGGGTGCTCAGCTAGAAAGGGAGCTACGGGCCGTGATCTCTGGGGTGGAACATTCCAGCAGCTCTGGGCACAAGGTGGATGTGCGGTCTGAGCACAAGCCATTAGAAAGCATCATGGTTTGCCACCTTGTACAGAAGAGGGGCCAGAGCTATCGCCTCGCCTCACCCCCTGTAGGGTGACGTGATGGGTTAACAACCCCCACAAATGGTGGGAGTGAGGCTGCCCTGGTGCAGCAGCACCACGGGTAGGATGTTTTTCAACTGCCCCTCTCCTTCCCTAGGCCATCCCATGCAGGTGGAGTCAGAACCTAGACCTGCTGCATTCGGCTCCCCCTGAGCTGAGGCACATTAGCAGCACACTGTACTACGGGGTTACTTGTGCTGTCATGATGACAGGGCCTGTCTTTGCTTTGCAGTGTTCAATACAGAGCCTGTATCTCGGCATTTATCATAGAACCAGCAGAGGGAGTCAAATGCACACTTGATCCTTGAAGTCCAAAGTGCACAACAAATCTGCCAACAGCTAACGATTTCACCGAGCGTGGCTGATGCTTCCCCCATCAATTGTACAATTGCCCCAGGCTTCCTTCCCAGAACAGCCATGTATGGGGCCCGACAGTAGAGGCAAAGCTAATTGTTCAATTGAAGCCATTTCAGACAGGATACAAGTCCAGTGCCAGGTGCTGAATTATTTTCCTGCGCAGGGGTATAGTGCATGGGAATTGTTGATAACGTTAACAATACAGCAAAGGAAAAGTGGTATAGACGAAGGACAATTAAACAGCCTTTGAAAGCTCTAGGGACATGTAAAATACCCTCCCACTATTCATGTGTCACCATGTCCAAGTTTCCAAGTACAGAAATATGGGTTATTAGCTGAATCTCTGGGCCAGAGAACTTTGGGTCAGATTCTGAATCATCTGACAGCAGCATAACTCTGGTTGAGTATTCCTGATTCCTCACACCAGTGAGAGGAGAATTGAGCCCTCGGGGTTTTGGGGAAGGGTCTGTTTTTGTTTTGTTTGTTTTTACAGTAACTTACAGTTCCTGTTGGCAGGGCACTCACTGGATCTGCCTGTGGATGCATGGCAATAAGAATGCTACTGGCTGAGGTGGAGAGTGCGGGCAGCTGAGGAATTAGTGTATAAACCGAATTCATTACTAACTTTCTCATGTCATAATCTGTTTTAGCAGGTTTAAAAACTCCCAAACTCCTAGGTTTAGGTGTACTATCCAAACCCATATGTCAGACCAGCTTCTTTCCTTGGTGCTCCAGCCCTCCTTATTCTTGTGGTCCAATAGCACAGAGGGTCCAGGCAGGGATGGGGCCACATTGTGTTGGACAAACCTGGAGTAAAGACAGTCTCTACCCTGAAATGCTCAGTGTTGGTTAATGACAAGATAAAAGTGATGAATAAGCTATACTGGTGGCAGCGTGGGGATTGAGGGTGCCGGGGTTAAGCTGTTGGAGTAGGATTTAGGAGCTCTGGGTTCAATTCCTGACTCAGCTAGAGACTCATCTTGGGAAAGACACTTATTTTTGCTACTGCTTTCTTTCTCCTCCTTTTTGTTTGACTTGTCTATTTAGATGTAAGTCTTGGAGGGCAGGGAATGTGTCTTGCTGTGTGTCTGTAGGGCACCTGGCCCAATAGGGCCCTGATCTCTTTTGAGGCCTGTTGGTTAGGGTTGCCAGGTGTCCAGTTTTCAACCAAACACCTAGTCAAAAAGGGGCCCTTCCCAGCCCAGTGAAAATGAGTGAGGGTGGGGGAGAGCGAGCGACAGAGGGCGGGAGGATGGAGTGAGTGGGGCGGGGCTTCAGAGAAGGGGCGGGGCAAGGGTGTTTGGTTTTGTTCGATCAGAAAGTTGGCACTGTTATGGATGTTGGGTATCAAAGGCCAGGGCAGGCCAGGCCAAGCCTCCCCTGACCCATGCTGTGGCCCCGCCCATGTTCTGCCCCCAGACCCCGCCTCCTTTCCCCACTCCCCTGAAGCTTGTGGGGGCTTAGCTCTAGCCAGTGGCTGGGAGTTCAGGCCCACCAGGGTCTGGGGGGGTCTGGGCTGGCCCGGTACTGGTGGCCTGTGGCTAGGGCAGGCGGCCCTGGGCTCCTCTGGCCGTGGGGAAGGGCGGCTCGTGCAGACAGGATGGGGCTGGAAGGCTAACCTCCCCGAAAGGGGAGTTCACCCGCTGCCCATGACTATTGTAATGCAAGTAATTAACAGTGACAGTAAGACAAGCATATTTTTGCATGGACTAGCTGTGTACACAGCGTAGCGTGCTACCTGCTTAGCCATTATTAAATGTCAGTGTCCTGCAGGTATCTCCGCAGAAGTGAGTCTGAGGGTATGTCTACACTGCATCGTAAACCCAACTGTGGGACCCGCCCTTGTCAGTGTTTCCAAGCCTGTGCTTGAGCGTCCACACTACATTGTAAACCTGGGTTTACAATTGCTGGATCTGGGCCTCACACCCGTGCTAGCACGTCTGTACTGCACTACGCAGACCGCCTGTGTGGCTTGAGTTGCGTCCGCACTGCAGAATGACAGGGCTTGGACCTGACCCTCAGCTGAGTAGTAGGAGCCTAGGATCTGGATCCTGAGGGTTTGCTGGCCCAAGTCAGACTCATTTGTGTGAGGATAGAAAGGGCTTGGGCTTCGCCTTCTGTCAGAGCCTGGGTTTAGGGTGCAGCATAGACATGCCCTAAAAGAGGAGGAGGAGAACATTATTAGGACAAGTCGAGAGGTGCCGAGGACAAGGTTACCTCAGTGCGGTGAATGGCTCCGAAGACTCCCACACAGGGATATACAGCACCCTGCATTGAGAAACAGCAACTCCGAGAGGCCACCGGGTGCTTTGGTCCCAATCCTCTTCCTCTGCATAAAGCTCCAGCTTCTCCTCCTCACCTTCAAAGCACTCCAGAGCTCGGCACTGACCTACCTCTTCACCGTTGTGCCGGCACCCAGGCTCTGCTGTATTCGGTGCCATCCTACTCAGTCCTCACACAATGCTGAAATCTTCATTTGTCCAAAGTGGCAGCTGAGTGCTACTGACAGGGCAGAATTTATCCCCATAGCCTTATCATGATAATATCCTGTGCCTTCTCCAGCAGCTTTCCCCGACCCGATCAGGGGCAAACCAGCCGAGCTGCTTATTCTGAACTGTTTTGTCAGCATTTGGCATCGGACCAGCAGTAGTGACACCAATTATTTGTGTCAGGTCCCCTCTGGAAGCAGGAGATATATGAAATCTAGCACACAAATGATCCATCAAGACCTGCCATGGGATTTTGGACTTGTCACCTTGACAGGGTACTGAGTAAACACAGATTCTCCCAGGACAGACAGGTTATGGAGGGCATTATATCATCCCAATTGATGCATCAACAGATGAAACTGAAAAATGATCCGAGGGTGCTTTTGGCTTTGGCATATTGGCCAGTAAAAGCAATAGAACAGAATTCCAGTAACACATTTAGCTGCAGGCTCACGGCGATTCATATTTTATTAATAATTGATTCATAATTAAGAGAAAAAGATTGTTTTACAACTAATAAAACAGGGCCGTGGGTTTTTTTTTAGTCAGTTGAGGCATTTGTTTAACCCTTTACTGCTGACACGGCACATTGCAAGTGGCTCCTTTGAGCCGAGAGCTGTTGCATTCTCACCGTGCTGTGAGCCTTTCCATCGGCAACCCTTGTGGATTTCTCTATGGGAATGCTGGGGGAGGAGGGGCATATCACCATTATTCCTTTGTCTCTTTGTAAAAGTACAAATGTTCCTTTATTTTATTTTATTTATTTTTGCAGTAGTAGCCGTTGTGTCTTTGGACTGGTCTACACTGGGGGTGGGCGGGGGGGGGGGGATCGATCCAAGATACGCAACTTCAGCTAAGCGAATAGCGTAGCTAAAGTCGAAGTATCTTGGATCGAATTACGTGGGGTCCAGACGGCGCGGGATCGACGGCCGCGGCTCCCCCGTCGACTGCGCTACCGCCGCTCGCTCTGGTGGAGTTCTCGTCTTAACGAGACGCAATATATCGATCCCGGATAAATCGATTGCTACCCGCCGATACGGCGGGTAGTGAAGACATACCCTTTATTCCCCTCTGAAGGTATGGCCGCTTTGCAATTGTAGCCAAACTAGCTTTAATCTAGCTGAGCACTGGAGCCACAGCCACTTGCACAGAAAGAAGCTCGAGCTAATGTAGGTCTATATCATCCCCTCAGGGGGGAAGAGGCACGGACGGGGGTGTCATTGTGATGTGGACTAGCTACATACCTAAATGAAGAGCTGCCCCCACAACATTGTATCCCTCCTGGTAGCCCTCAGAACGCCCTCTGCCTGTGGGTCCTGCAGGCGTCCAGTTTTGTGGTCTGCAAAGGGGCAAGCCAGGCCATAGGGCAGTGTTTCTCAAACTGGGGTCGCTGCTTGTGTAGGGAAAGCCCCTGGCGGGCCGGGCCGGTTTGTTTACCTGCCCCATCCGCAGGTCCGGCTGATCGCGGCTCCCACTGGCCACGGTTCGCTGGTCTGGGCCAATGGGAGCTGCTGGAAGCGGCGGCCAGTATGTCCCTCGGCCCGCGCCGCTTCCAGCAGCTCCCATTGGCCTGCAGTGGTGAACCGCGGCCAGTGGGAGCCGCGATCGGCTGGACCTACGGATGGGGCCGGTAAACAAACCGGCCCAGCCCACCAGGGGCTTTCCCTACACAAGCGGCGACCCCAGTTTGAGAAACACTGACCTAGGGGATGGAGTCAAAGGGGCAGCCACTCGCCAAGGCATTGTTACCCCCCAAACCCTGGGGGATTTAGTAGGTAAGATAAGGCTGGTCATGGATGCCACAGGTTCCTGAGGCGGTGCTTGGTGGGACACTTCCTGCAGGGCCGTGCTGTCAAGGAACTGAAGGGAATGAGCCCCAGTGCAGAGCCACAGGGCTTGCAGGTGGCCCTGGCATCCACAAGTGCCCCATGCAGCTCGTGAGGAATCCTCTGGTTGAGGGAATTCCCCAGCCCGCTCAGGGAGGCAGGAGGAGAAATCTGCTGGTCCCGTCCACCCTTGTGTGCTGAGGAGTGGGAGGCTATAGGGCAGTGTGGAGGATGCGAGTGACGAGGGCTCGGGTTGGGGCTTGGATGGGGCAGGGCTATGCCAGTCGATCCTGTGGAAATTCTAGGGAGGCATCGGGGGTAAGGAGCCCTCGGGAGGCATGGAGCCCGAGTGAGGCTGTGGATGGTGGGCTCACAAGGGAATTTGGGTTGTGCATGAGGATGATGGAGGGTAAAGTGGGGACTAGAAGGGATGAGAGGAGTCCCAGATGACTCGTCCGAGCAAAGCTCCCCTTCCAATCCAGGACCCCCGCCCAACTCCCACATACCCCTACTCACCCTGATCCCCATCTACACAGCCTTTCACCACCACCCCAGCGCCCCACGGAGCTGCTCCATGGTTTGCAGAGGGGTGGGAGTTGATCAGGGGCGTGGGGGGAGCCAAGAGGTAAGCAGACGTGAGAGTTGGGTGGGAAAGGGCTGAAGTAGAGGAAGGTCTCTGTCTGTATGTGGGTGAGGGGACCCCAGTGTCTTGGCCATCACTTCTTGGAAGGCTCCCCGGTGTCCTGCCGCTGGAGTCCATCCAGCACTGGTCCCGGCATGCGGACACACACGCAGCTCCCGCATGGCTGTTACGTCCCGCACGGGGCAGCAGGCCCAGGCGAGCCAAGTGACTCTGCCAGAGCATGGGCAGAGCGTGCTGTAGTATGTTCCACTGAAGATCAATCTAGATGCAGTCTCAGCCTTCTTGGTGGAAGGTCAGCTTCATCCTCTCTCACGCCTGCCCTCCTTCATCACCGTCGTCCCTTTCTGTAGGCCCAAACGAGCTGTTGCCCCGCACATGCCAGTGTTACCTCCACTTTCCATGGTTACAAATCACATGAGTGGGCAATGCAGAATCATAACGCAGAACGTATGGGAGAACAGTAGTAACACCTAGCTCTTACTAGTAGATTTCCAAGCATTTTACAAAGGAGGCCATTTATCATTACCCCCCATTTTACAGACGGGGATACTGAGGCCCAGAGAGGGAAGTGACTTGCCCAAGGTAACGCAGCAAAACAGTGGCAGAGCTGGAGACGTGGGCCTCATCTACACTGTGGGGGGGCGGGGGAGGATTGACCTAAGATACGCAACTTCAGCTACGAGAATAGCGTAGCTGAAGTTGACATATCTTAGTTCAATTTACCTCCCGTCCCCACGGCGCGGGATCGACTGCCGCTGCTCCCCCGTCGACTCCGCTTCTGCCTCTCGCCGCGGTGGAGTTCCGGAGTCGACGGCAGAGCGATCGGGGATCAATTTATTGCGCCTACACTAGACGCGATAAATCGATCCCCAATAGATCAATCACTGCACGCCAATTCGGCGGGTAGTGAAGACGTACCTTTGAACCCAGGTCACCTAGGTCCTAGTCCAGTGCACTAGCCACTAGGCCACACTGCCTTGCATCCTGTGATAGTACTGTGACCCCCCTCCCTGTGGGCAGCTGTTGGCCCTTATTTCCATTAACCTCCTCACATCATTCCAAACTTTCTCCTTGATTCATTTATTTTTCTGCTGTGTCCTTCACTCTTGGTCTCTCTCTTCTCCATGCACCGAAGCCCTGGCGGTTTGGAAGGTCTGAATGGAGAAGAGCATGTTCTAAAACTATTTACACCTGCAATTAATTTAGCTCCATTTGTTAACATAGTTAATGAGCTTCACACCTATATGGCTGCTCCTCTCTCGCCCAATCCTCTGCTCGCACCAAGCGAGTTTTGTGAGAAGTTCTACCATCTTCTCATCATCTGCTGTTCTGCAATGAGCTAGTCATTGTGCTCTGTAGAACATCTGATGACTTCAATGAATTAGTATTACTGGTTGGTTACATAGCACCAACAGTGTGCTGGGCATTTTACAGACCAGGGCCTTGCCCTGAGGAGTGTGGTGGTAATCGGGCCTAAAAATTTAACTTACCATATATACTTGTTCATTAGCCTGTTCGTTTATAAGCCGAACCCCCAAAAATGAATAGGTAAAAATAGCAAAAACTGTATGACCCTTTCATAAG
>NW_020698238.1:3555-10265 GCF_002925995.2 Terrapene triunguis | reverse complement strand
AGTTTGACTACATTTATTTCAGAAGCATTTTGGCTGTAGAGCAGTGTTATCTGCCTCCTTCCTATTCTCTCTCAGATGTCAGATCACAAAAGCGCTGTTTTCAGCAGTAAACTATTAAGAAACAGCTGAAGAAATAGGGAAGCTCATTATTTAAAAAAAAATTGCCAAAAGAGCTCATAGTAATAAATAAATAAACAAATAGCTAGCTAGCATTAACACACATCAACAGAACTTTATTTTCTGGCTCTAAGTTGTGCCTCTGTAGGAAAAACGCACTGGAAGTGTAAATGCAAAAAAACATCAAACAACAATAAACCTTCAAGTGTCTTCAGTGATTAGTCCCCTATTGCTATCTATGGTGATAAAGGGTTGCCATGTGTGAACACTGGCACAATTATTTGTCGAAAGTGTGGAACAATTAATGAAACATAAGCCAGCAGGGAACAGGAGTGAAGGAAGCGGAGTTTGGGGGGGGAAGAGAGGAGTAAGGATACAAACAAACAAACCCCCCACAAAAACCAAATCTGTGGACTGCAGATACCAAAATACAGTGGGAACAGGCTGACAGTTCAGCTCAACCTCAAAAAGCTGCTGCTGATCCATGTATCTCGTTGGGACCAAAAAACAGAGCCTGATATAAATTATGATGCTTTATTTAAAGTCAAAACGTTTATTTGCTTTTGTGCCAGCTTTGGAGCCTTTTCATCTCTAGATACCAGGCCCAAGAGAGAACACATTCCTATAGCTCTGTTTGCAGCCAGCTGTGGCTTCACTAAATCATAAAGCCTCCTAACAAGCCATTCTTTACAAAGGCCAACAGCAGTTACTAGACATGATCACTTCTCTATTATTTCACTCACTGGAATTTAAAACAGCAGCTGAAAATACTGAAAGTCACTGAACTGCATTCTACCAGCGTGTGTGTCTGCATTAAGTTTCACATATCGTTTAAAGGCTTCATTGTCCTCAGTCTGGGGAAAGGGTAAGTAATGGGGAAAAACACCTGAGCCAGATGCTCTCAAGACAAACGGGGATAGAGTTTGTATGGGATTTCTTTTACATGAGTCTCTAAGGAGTTCCTATTACAGTTAATAAAAGACCAGTTCCCTATTTTTATTTGTCATGAGGCTTTTACCCACATCTTACATGTCTGTGTGGGTGAAATCTTTCAAGCGCTTCAGGCAGTAACATCACATAATGAAATGTCACAGTAAAATAACCAAAGCTAGGAAATGATGAACTCTAGCTAAGAACAGTCAACAATAAAATGTACACTAGAATTACCTTAATAATTTCCAGTTACAATGGTTCCAGTATTACAGTGATTCACAGTGTTAGCCTCCTAACACTGCGAATCATTGTAACTGGAAATTATTAAGGTTACTCATCTTCCAGTTTGCTGTTTTACTCCCCCAACACCACTCCCCCACACCCTCTTCAGATTTATTAATTCAGATTAGTACAAGATAAACATCTCGCACCAAGAACCTACTAAGCTTGATCTGTTCCATCTCCTGGACTATCTAGAAAAAGGGGAGTGGGAGGCTTGTGAATTTGAGGACATCCCTTATGTAAAATTCCTTACAACCACCAGCTCAGTTTGGAATTTGAAGCAGTTATTGCAAGCCTAATGATGCAACAGCCAGCAGTTGAACACCACACAAAGGCTTTGCCTGAAATCTATTTCTCCACGTTCTAGACTACCCCCCCCCAAAAAAACCCCAAGCAAACAAACAACTAAAAAAACCACACCCACACAAACTAAATATTACAGACTACCATGAATCCAGTAACCAAGGTCTCAAGAAGGGCTCTAGGAAAAAATAAAGATGGTTAAATGCTAAATAATCTTTACAGTTCCCCTCTGACAAACCAGTTTTTCTAGAAAATAATAGTGGTTTTCTTGCCACCCTCCCTTGCTGTCCACATTCCAAAATTCTTGTCTTTTAGTAGGGGAAAAGAAGCCCAACACAGTTACAAGTATTTCAATAACACGCTTAGAGACCAGCTCTTTTCTGTAAACAAGCCTAATGAAGTGTGACTAATAGTGTTCTCCTTGAGCAGAGGAAAGGCAAAAAGGGCCTTTGTTAGCATTTACTGAAGCAAAGTAGGCATTTTGCTGGGGCAAAACAAAAGTTAGCTAGTTATTGACTGACCAACCTCAGTAGGTGTCATAATCCAGTTCAACTTTTTTCTTTAAATTACCCCACAAGTGGGTGAAACTGGTACTCTCTGATTAACCAGCTGGCTTATCCCAGCTGTTCACCAATATTGATGGAATGCAGTGAGAAGCTACCAGAAAAACAATTTCCCCTTAGTGATCAGTACACTTCGAGGTAGGTATCTCTTCTTTTGACTGTGATTGCATGGACAGTTTTCTTAACACTCCCCTTTGTGCAGAGTATCCCAATTTCTCCATTTATTAGTAAGAGACAGGCTAGCTTTCCTTGACCTGCTGTGATCCATACAGCTACTACAGTTTTACTCTGCTCGTAAAGCTGATCCACCTTTGACTTTCATAGATTTAGAAACAAAACTGTGTTAGACACTGAGCACAGGACGATCATACCCAAAATTTCAGCAGAATCTTATAGTTTATGTGTTAGTAGCCCTAATATAATCAGCTGAAAAACTCCACAGACCATGTGAGCTGGGAAGCTTTGCCCAGATGACCCTACATTTCTCTCGCTCTCTCTCCTGTGAAAATGTCACTGACACTATGATAGAAGCATGTTTCAGCATTAATGAAAACTTGCCTGTCTTCAGCAAGAGCAGAAAGAGGCTGAACGCTCAGCCATGACTTAATTCTCACCTTGGTCAGACAAACAAAGTCAAGATAAAACTTGCCTTACTTGAGAATCTATGCACAAATTTCTGTATAAATTATTGGCTGAACTTTGGCCTCATCTGAAACACTGGCCCCTCAGGCTGATAAGCTATGACCCCAGGTGGCACATCAAGTCCTCTCAGTTGAGGCAGGAACATTATTGCTTTGCACAGGGGACTGCAGCGTGAGAGCCAATCAATCAAGCTCCTTGACAGTTTTTACAGCCTCCTAACGTTAGGCCTAAGTCAAACTCCACAGCTCCTATTGTTCACATTATTATCTTTTTTTCTCTGCTCTGATGAAGTTAGGGCAAGTCCAAGGCTTCAGTGAGAAAGAAGGCTATTATGAGCAGCTCAGAGTTTATTGACTCTGATCTGTGGAACAATGGCCAGGAAAGTAACACATTCTTAATTGCTAATAATAGTCAGTAAAAATAATCTCTTAGATACATCCTCTCATGAAGGGATGGTAATATAAACAGTCAGACATCTCTTCTGATAAGTCTCCATTTATTACACAGCACATTCCATACACTAACCATGCACACAAATAAAGACTATAAGCTTTCAATCAGCTACACTGACTTGCTATAAAAATACTGAATGTTTAACAGAATATACCTAACACACCAAAAAAAAAAAACCCTATAAAGACTAAAAATAAAATATGACTAAAAAAGCAAATGCATGTCACATTATGCTAGGTAAACAACAGACAAAAGGATATTTTTTTCTGTTAAAACTTGTGCATTTTAAGTTCTATACTATCCTTTGCTCAAAATGATGTGGGGAAAAACAGTTTAGGAATGATTTGATGGTGTTGTTATTTCCTTCTAACATTCTTCATGAAGGTCTAGATGTCTTTTTCAGATTAAACACTTTCAACTCTTATATGGAAGTAACTGAATTTGTAGTTTAAGCACATTATGCACTAATATTCATTATTTTTGAGTACCAGTCTGTCACTCTAGCTGTATGTACAAATCTTATTACCAACAGGCTGTAGTCATGATGCACCACAGTTAAATCCTGTATGTGACCCCCTTTTGTGTAAGGATTTCAGTCTTCCTTTACAAAACTCTAATTTCTAATGCTGGGGAGGATTCATCTGTAAATGAAAAATTGGAAATATACTTTCTTTTCTTCTCATCAAATTTAGAGCTGGAACTCCAAAAATAATAATAAAAAAGGGTTGTTCTGGTACGAATGGAACTCTTGATCATAAGGACAGAAATCAGATGAAGTAATTCTATGAATCAATTCTGCTGGATGCTGAAGAAATAGAAGAAACAGAATGGCTCATTTTTATCTTAACTGTAGCGTTAGATGATTCTACCGTAAAATCTCCAGACTTTAGGAAAGGATTATGTCATTTTAAATTCTAAAATAGAACTTGATAGCAGTACATGAATATTTACTTACTTTCTTAAACCTGAATACCAGTACAAAGCCACTGAAGGACATTTCATCCACGTATGTTAGGGTTCTGACTTCAAAATGTGAATGGAACCAGTAAACTACTCAGTGAGCTTTCTGGAGAGGTACTGGTTGAGAGAACAGCAGTTTCTTTCTGCTAATTCCTCTCGATACAGCAGCTTGCCCTTTCAGCTGTCATTCAGCCCAACAGAGCTTCTCATACAAAACAAGAGAATATTGCGTACTTGTTTCAAATTAAGGATTCCCCCCTTTCATCTTGCCTAATTTACACCCTGAAGAATGAAAAGAATTCATATTGTATAATACTTCCAATAATGTGTTTTCAGACAGTGCCAAACACAGAATTTAACAATTATTTAGAAAAACATCCGAATAAACTGACCACAGTCAATGAAGCCCTAGCCTTTTTAAAAGAAGCATAACAGAAATCGGAATAAGGAAGGCCTTTCTAATTACTGATGTAATTATTGTAAATATAAACAGTTTTTACGTTTATACCTATTCTGTTATTCTGTCCCAAAACAACAACTAAATGCCCCAGGATAGATCACGTTTCTAGTCCTTTAAGACTAAACTCCATCTTCTTACTTTTATATACATTTTAAAAGATACTGGAAATCAGCAGTTAGGTGGAGTAGAGACTGAACAGCTCTCTCATCACTAGAGTGGCTGAGGCACATTGGAGGCAGAGTGAAGAGGCTTGCACTGGTGTAGCCTTAACTGTATTTGTTCTGAAGGTATATAGTGGATTCCAGTTTCCAGCACTGTCAATCACTATTCACAAGTACTACAGTCATTATGATGTTGTTTTGCGTGTGTGTTTTTAGAGAGAAATAAGAGTGTTAAAAAAAAAACCACACATCAAGAAGGAAGCTTCTCTTATCAATTTTCAGCTGAGGGATAAAGCATTCAATGTGAGTGCTATGTTTTAATGGATGCTCCATAAAGCGAGTAACATACAAGTTAGAGGAATGAGAACATTTTTGCTGATCTTTCCAAAATAAAAACCTATTTTAGTTTAACAAAACAAAAAGACTGTTGAGGTGCATTTGTCTCTCACCTGATGTATATGCACTAAGTACAGCCCACAACCCACCTACCCACAGCAGCTCCAGACAGTTAGCCTCACCCACAGCTCCTTGCAATTTAATGAACAGTCATATCCAACAAATCTCTTTCCAACAGCCTGACAGTAGTTATTCTCTTAGACTCTGGGCCCAAAAGAGAGATTTGTCATTGCTTAAATAAATTTTACAGATGTAATAGATAAAGGCAATAAAGAAAACAGGGCTTTTATAAAACAAAGTCGACAGAGCAGAAAGCTATTCCTCTATAATGTGCATGTCTGTGTGTGTGCGCACACGTGTGCTTGTGTGTACCAAAGGAAAATAGACAATGAAGGTTAGGAAGCATGAAATGACAGCATTCTTTGCCTTTCAGGGAACGTAAATTTTATTTGCAGAATGTAAATCTTGAAGCCATGGTTTTCAATCTGCATGTGTGATCACCAGAAATTGATTTCAAGGAGATTTAAAAGTATGTAACTTATTGTTCAGAGATGCAAATCCCATCCAACACATTCATTACTGTAAAACAGAAAAATCTAGGTGACATTTGAGGACTCTGTTTACATATTGCAATTTTTCAGGCACACACAGGTTATCAAGCTTTCAGTTAAAATTAAGCCTGTCTACACTAAGGGACAAAATGTATATGTTCAGTCGGGTTTAAGTCAGTTTAATTCTGCTAAAGGATAATACAGTTAAATTCAACCAGCTTTAGAACACATTTTTAAAAACACTATTTAAACATGGTTATGCCCCATCCACAATGACCAGCAGAACATAGTTTAAAACTGCTTCAGCAAACATGGTAGTACACCCTAGTGAGGATGAGTTTACACATTTCCAAGTGCTATTGGAAATGTGTAAATATAGCTCTTGTCTTCAACATGTGACTTCTGAGTTTCCACAGTGACATTCTTAGTACAAACTGTAATGTAAAAAAAAATATTTTTTTTGATACTTCAAAGTTTACTACTAATCCCAGAAGCTAGAAGAAGGAATTAACTTCAGAAATCCAAAACAATGTGTTCCTTTAACATAGTAGGTCTGCCTGGTATTAAATATCTCTGATGCTAATTGCTGCTTCTTCCAACAGAAAAAAAAAAAAAAAATTTACTCTGGAACACAGATGAGCTTCTTGATTTGCCTGCACTTAAAACACAAAGAAAACGGGTTCATTTTGATCTCAATAATTTTTACAAAGCAATACAAAACTTTGTAGTACATGCTGAGTGTTTTGTTTCACTTCCTTGTCACATAAATTGACAAAAAGAGTTTTCTTCCCCGAAATTCTTTCTCCAAACTAACTCAATTTTACACTAAAAAGCAGGGCCGGCTCCAGGCACCAGCTTAACAAGCAGGTGCTTGGGGCGGCCAAGGGAG
>NW_020698238.1:0-3455 GCF_002925995.2 Terrapene triunguis | reverse complement strand
TTTTTTTTTTTTTTTGTGCTTGGGGCGGCAGACATGCTGGAGCCGGCCCTGCTAAAAAGTACCTTTGCTGAATACATAAAAAACTGAAATCAACAGCCCTCAAAGACTAAATTCTCATTTCCATTCCCCATTCTCAAAGATTTTTAAAGTATGGTGAGTTAGTATCTACACTTCTTCTTATACTTGGCCATATTTCTGAATGAATTTCTGAATTAATAGTAGTTCAGTCTAATTATCTTTAAAAGACTGAAATCATGTTTTTTAAACTGAGTAAGTTTAGGAAGATCATGCCAGCACAATCTCTATTTCTAGACAACTGTTTGGAATCCTGAAAGTTCTGCCTATATTTTCAATTTTTGAGATTCTAGGATAGGAGCATAAGAAAAAAAATGTATTGTTATATGTTTGGGTAGGTACAAGGAATGGTAAACACTTCAGACAGATTAATTATATGTCTTTACTGCATGTTTTAGTGTCATTTAAGTTTTCCCTGACCACACGAGGAAAGCTGCTTTTGACAAACCATGATTTGCTCCCTCACGGCAAATCCCATGATGCATTCATTTTCTGACCTCTCTCCAAATATAAAATTGCAGCTCACTCCCTACATGATCATCTTTGTCAGAACAACTTCCACTCAGACAGCAGCTAATCCACTGCAGCTAATGGTTTCTGTCAGGAAGGAAGCCAAGGAGATGATGCCATCATTATGCTATATAGAATCTTCCACATATCTCCTGGGTAGCTCTCCTTTCATCGAACGCAGGGTGATAGATCAAGCGCATAAGGAAACTATTTTTCTTAACAATAAAATGAGCAAACACATTTCTCCCTACTTGTCAATATATTTACACATGGTAGCTAATCGCAAGAAGAGCATTTTGCACCCCTCTCCTTCATCTTGGTCCTCCTATTATGGCTGCCAAAAAAATCCTAAAGCGATATGCCTATCATGTCTACCTTGCCTTATAGAAAGCAGCCTCTGTGAGTGTTTCAGCAAACAAGACCCCTTAGGTGGCTTTTCTGAAGCTACAGAAGCATAGAAGAAGAAGAAGAAGAATTAGCCAGTAAGAAAATACAGTAACTTGTTTTCTCTGTAATTTAGTTGCTTAGGAAGGATGGTGATCCTGGGCAACTGGTATGTAGAGACAAGAAGCCTTCAAACCGATAGGTGGTAGGTGGTTTTCTCAGGCATGCAGCCTTCAAGGTAGTGCAGAATGTCTCCATCCCAAATTTTAGTGATTTCACTGATTTTACCATTTCAAGTGCAATATTGAGCCTTGCTAACCCACTCTAATAATTTTGGGAATCACAAAACGGTAGGAGTCTCATTCTCGGGATACCATTCTTTAGGAGAACAATGAGGAGCCCGGGGGCACCTTAAAGACTAACAGATTTATTTGGGCTCTGTTAGTCTTTAAGGTGCCACCGGACTCCTTGTTGTTTTTGTGGATACAGACTAACACAGCTACCCCTCTCATTCTTTAAGAGAAGAATGTGAGAAATCGCCACTTTTGCTGTAGGAGGGAATTCAGAGACCTCCACATGTCTTTTGCTTTGCACAGAAAGAGCCAGCTTGTTTGTAGCAATTTCCTGAAAAGCCTGGAGTCTCTGAAAAGGAATACGGTCATTCTCAGCTCTAACAAAGTCATCCCATTGGCCAGATCTAGGGGCTTTGACAGTCATAACAGAGTTTCCTGCATTAGAGGCCCTGATTCCAAGAGGACTTGATACAGTCAACAGTGGGCTGTGTTACTGAGGTTACTGATGGCAAAGACATTTGACAGAACCCTCCAAATTCCTTTGGATTTCAGACATCCATTCAATAGCTGCTATGACATGCGTTGAAAATTGACCTGCCCCAAACTCAACATTTTTTCTAACTGTACCGCCCTCTCTTTCCCGTCTAGTGGATGCATTAGAAGCATAGTTGAATCCAAGGGTAAGTCAGGCTGTCATTACTTGAGGATCTCTTTTCTTCAAGGCTTTTGGATTAATAAATTATTCATAATCTAAAAGGAAACACTTCTAGAGGGATTTGGGGTTTCTGTACTGACTCTGAGCAAATTTGCCCTTTCCGTTGACAGAGATTCTGAAGAGAGAAAGAAATAGAATCCTTTACAGTGAGTTTGTATCTAAGTTTCTTGGGGTGGCAGAGGAAGCAAATATGCACGGAGCCCACTCCCTGGCCAGCTGTGGATCAGTTTCAGGATGGGAGATTATGTGGTGTACCAACCCATAAAGTCACGTGAACAATTTAAACCTGACTAACCCAGACAATGGACATCAGTGGCCCAGGGCTGTCATACTTTATGAATAAAGGAATTCTTCTTGTCACTAATTCTTGGTGCTTAGATACCAAAGTTCTTCATGCCTCAGAAATACTACAGATTTACAGACAGACTAATGCTGGTTTTTAAGGTACCTGGAAGGATGTTTGCCTCATGATTTGCATTTGGGATAGGTCTGCCAGAAATGACTACTCAGTATAGCTATATGTGGTGCTTCTTTGATCCTGATAGTGGATGTAATAAATGACTGCAGAAGGAACCAAAGGATTCCATGATGAAAAGGAAGAGTTTTGCTGCACCGAACATGTTTCATTCTTCTCTCTCTCCATGGTGCTGGAACTTGGAGAAAGTAATACTAAGAGAAAACAAGATGGTGACTGAGACCCACCATGAGCTGCCTAGACATGAGACAGGAAATAACTGGGAAGGAACAAGAGGCGTGGAAAGAGCTGGAGTACATAAAAACCTCATCATATGATTGACTGCCACTTGCCTTACTGATGTAGAGAGATAACACCTATTAGCCTCAGTAAAACATACTAGGTTACGTCTGAGAGACCTTGGAGGGAAATGTTTTCTCTGGTCCAATCAAGACTCAAAATGCAGCCAACACAACTAAAAGAACAGACAAACACCAATAAATACTTACTACTGGTGCTTTCCAAAAATATCCAGTTGGAGATAGTCTGACGAGCTAAAGGAGAACAATAAATTACACTCATACTGCCAAATGAAAACTAACAGCCATCTTCACTGAGCCTAGATTAGTATTATTTATGTGCTTTGCTCAGAATCAGCAGTTCATTTCTTAGATATTAATATGGGCTGCCATGTTTACAGCTCTGCCTTCTTCTACCATTTATAACATAACTCGAAAAGGTTATTTTACTTTATTGAGAAGGGTGGATAACTGGGGAAGAGTCCTTCAAAATTTATGAGACACGTACTAACTTGATGCTGGCATGAAAGATGATGGCCCGATCAGGGGCCAGGCGCAGCATTCTAGTAGAAATACCAGCACCCTCTCCCTTCCCAACAGCCACAGGGAAAGGACAGCTGGGCTGTTCATCAGTGTGTTGCCCACAGAAAGCGGGGTCTTATTTTTCCTATCAGCCACTGGCTAGTAGAGTAGATATTCTGACTGGTAGGTATCTAGTATAATTT
>NW_020698237.1:0-15479 GCF_002925995.2 Terrapene triunguis | reverse complement strand
CATTCTTGTATATTTCCCGAGGAGGGAGCAGGCAGAGTGGAGGGAGGCCATGACTTACACCAACATACCCACGTCATGTGCACTTGAGAACAAGGCTGATGCCCTAGGTCTCTGCAGATAACACTGTGCAGACGCCGACTGAATTGGTTAGAACCGCAGCTTCTGTGGTGGCTTTTCTATGTGCCGCCTCCTAGCAGATGGGAGGAAGAGTCACCAAACGGTGCTGTCTGGGGCAGATGAAAACAGGGGCTCTAGGATAAAGGCAGGAAGGTTGGTTGCAGGGCTAAATGACAGGACTGGGAAACACCGCAGGTCTGGAACCTGGGAGCATCTAAGCTGACAGTCTGGAGCTGCATTGTTCCCAGAAAGGGACCTTTCGGGTTGTGACGGGTTGGATCACAGAAACCCCCTTGGGAGCTGCCACCCGATGTGCCAAGACTACCCCTGCTTCTGTTTTCCCTGCCAGCTTAGGGCTCCAGCACCCTGTCTTGCTGAGCCAGCCACTCCTGTCTGGCTTCAACACAGACTCAGGGTCTGAATCACTTGTCCCAAAACTGCAAGTTTACCCAAAAACAGCTCACAGGAGTGTGCTTGTCTTTAGCACTCAGATGCCCAACTCCCAATGGGGTCTAAACCCAGATAAATCCGTTTTACCCTGCATAAAGCTTATGCAGGGCAAACTCATAAATTGTTCGCCCTCTATAACACAGATAGAGAGATATGCACAGTTGTTTGCTCCCCCAGGTATTAATACATACTCTGAGTAAATTACTAAATAAAAAGTGATTTTATTAAATACAGACAGTAGGATTTAAGTGGTTCAAAGTAGTAACAGACAGAACAAAGTAAGTCACAAGCAAAATAAAATAAAATGCGCAAATCTATGCCTAATCAAACTAAATACAGATAATTTCCTCACCAGTTCCAGAATGCTCCCTTTTACAGGCTAATCTCCCTTTAGCCTGGGTCCAGCAATCTCTCACACCCCCTGTAGTTACTGCCTTTTGTTTCAGCTTCATTCAAGCATCCTGGGGGGTTGGAGAGGCTCCTTCTTTAGCCAGCTGAAGACAAAATGGAGGGGTCTCCCCCAGGGTTAAATAGACTCTCTCTTGTGGGAGGAGACCCCCCTCCTCCCTCCTATGCAAAGTCCAGCTCCAAGATGGAGTTCTGGAGTCACCTGGGCAAGTCACATGTCCCTGCATGACTCAGTCTTTACAGGCTGAAGCCATTGCCCACATGGAATCTTGCATGTCTCCAGGAAGACTTCTTATGTGGATTGGAGCATTCCAAGATGCATTGTTCCCTGATCAGGTACTTAACCTGGCGAATTCCTTCCTAAAGAAGCTGACCAAATGCCTCCCAAAGCTTACTTAGAAACCAAGCAAGCATACAGCCCATATTCTTAACCTCAAATAGAAAATGATATATATATGTACAAATAGGATGAATAGATATAGTAGACCATAACCTTTACGGAGATATGTTACCTGGCACAGGCAGCACAAAACATATTTCAGTTATATCATACATACATTTGTAAACACCCACCCATAAAGCCTTATGGGGTACGCTGTCACACGGGTCCTTCAGAATTGATCATAATAGTGTCAACTCCCTGACAGTCCTGCCTTGGCCCATTGCAGAATCAACATGAAGGAGCTGAAATGTTCCAAAAAGGTAATAAAATGTGTGTGACGCATCCCACGCACACCAGGGTTACAGAGCATGTTCCAGGACAAGGCAGCAGTTAGCCATAGAAACATGTGGTCACATGCAGGCTGATACTCTCGATATTAGGTTACTGTATGCTCTCACGCCCTGCCTCAGCAGTAGCTGTGTTCCAGTGCTGGACAGAGGTCATGGTTTGGTGTGATCTGATACCATAAGGGCAAAACACCAGGGGCGTAAGGAACAAGTCCCATGCTGGTTTTGTTGTGCACTCTGAGAAGAGCAATGAACCGTGCCAGGTAATATTTCCAAGATCCGTTGGCTGCCTGTGTTAACCATCCCAATTTAAAAGAAAAACACACAGAGATGTTGAGTTTTATAATCTACATGGCTGCCCCGTATGGTTTGGAGCAAGATGATTAAAATTCTATTACAGGCAGCATAGAATGCTTGATTTAACAGGCCATGCCCAGCCCTTATGGCCAGCGATGACTTGACAGGCTCCGTCCTATCCAGAGACCCAAATCCAGCTCCCAGAGATAAAGCTCACTCAAGTCAGAAACTAACTTGTCTCCAGGGAAACGGAGACACTCCCAGGATGGCAGCTGGAATTGTCAAAGGAACCTAACCGAGTGAGGCACCCAAATCCCTTTGAATATCTGCCGACCTCACCATGCTCTGAGAAGAATTTAGTTAAAGTTTCTCCAGCTTTGAAGATGTGATGTACACGATACGTGCTAAGTAATATCATTCATATAATAAAATACACAGGGATTGCTGAAACACAGCTACTTGTGGGGTGGAACACAGCAGCTGTTTAACAGCGCACAGCCATACAGCTAATAAACATTCTGACACCGGGTAGCTTGTTCGTACCTATTAAACACACCTTTTTGGCAGTGTGAAATGCTGTGACTGTGCCGAGGTTTAGCCTCAGTAACATCTCCAAGTGAGGAGGTAGTCGTGTAAAGGAGAGACAGACTTTCAGTACTTACGTTACTTAAAGCATCCTGCTGCTCTTACCGCCGGTCACCTCCAAGGCTGCATCCGAACAGCATTGCTGAAATGCAGCCACCTCTGAGAGTGGTGCCCACAACCATCTGTTGCACAGCACGCTGCCGAGAGAGGGGAAGGCATAGTACAATCAAGGACGTTGTGGGAAAGGCCTTCTCTTATGAGATCTTCAGCGTCCATGCAGAGGAGAGCGGCCCTTGCTTTTTATGATCTGTCGGAAAGACTTGCTGAGCACAGTAAAGTGACTGGGAAAGAGGGCTGTACCATGGCGTCCTAGCGTATTTCAGGAGCAATTCAGCTGACAGCGGAAGAGGAATTCCGGCATTGCTCACTTCGGTGTAGAAGACGGTGCCTGACTTTTCCAAAGACAGCTTGGCCCTCGCATCGTAACTGCCCTCTGAGGAGCTCAGTGCACTTTAACCACACTGATGAATAAGCCATGCAACTCATCTCTTATCTCCACTTCGCAAATCGCCTCTGGGCCTAAACCTGCCTGGGTGACTTGTCTCAGGTCTCACAGCAAGTCTGTGTCAGTGCAGGAACAGAATCTACAGTCCCTGTTCTTCAGCGACCCAGTCCTGTGTTCTGGGTGTATTTCCCAGCTGGCTGTTGCCCAGAGGCATGTGCACGCCGTCAGAGCAGGAATGTAACGAGTCGGAAAGGCGTTTAACAGAGTTAGAAGTGAGACAAGTAACTCCACACGCAGTGAGCCAGGTGGGCCAGGACTTCATTTCACTTGCTCTTCGGTGGTGTCGACAGGGAAACTGAGGCAGAACAGGCTAGTTTTCTTTCTGCACCTCCCATCCAATGCCCTTCTCATGCAGTGCACCTTGGCTACATTAAAAATGGGTCAGCCACCTGGCTGATGGCTGACATTTGATTACATTCCAGTTGTCTACAGGAGGCTTTTGGGTGGCTCCACCTGCTGGACTCTAGGATTTGTTTGTAGCCTGGTTTGACTACCAAGTGCAGCTAGCCTTACCCAGCCCCCACAAGGAAACTGAAGCAAGATGCTGTCCACACGACTGTTTTCCTGGCCTCCTAGGGCTTTTTCACTTGAAAGCAGCCACCGACTCATTGAACTGTGCTGTAGATCCCGCTTTCTCAGCTCCATATATGGTAACATGAAGGACGCTAAGCGTCCGTGGGTATTTAAATTCTGGTCGGGAACTATCCCTGTTGTCTCTGCCACAAGAGACTGAACACCTTGGAACTCCAGACAAACCAGTTGCTCCTTTGTGCCTGCTCTGATCTCCATTAGCCATCCTCCCTCAGTCATTGGTAATATGGTTACCCAGCAGACCCTATCCACCTTCCCAGGGAAGGGGAAGTGGGGGGGGGACCCTTGTCACCATCTGTGATTGGTGATTGTCTGTATACTGTATTTGCCTCTGGGGAGACATTTCAGTTGATTATTATCATAGCAACAGGACAAGAAGCAGGCTGAGCCGGAGTGAGTTTGTAATGCTGTCTCTGGGGCTCCCCTGCAGAGCTGGCCGCTTCCCCCGCAAACAGCTGGAAAATGTGGGTCAAGTACCTTCTGCCTCCGGTGGCCTGGGAGCCGGCGTGTAGGCGTGTACTAGTAGAGGATTCCACAAACAGGGCCCTGTGACAGGCGAGTCCCAAACAGAAGAAGGGATCACACTCAGGCCTGCCACGAAGTATGGGACGTTGCATCTGCTTACTGCAGCACTCAGTGCCTGGTTCTCCTTGCCCCCCAGCAGGTTTCCCCATTGGCGGCTTGGCAGGCTCCTATCTACATGGTTTCTTAGGGGTCAGCTGCCCAGGCAGGGCCAATGAGTACAAATCTTTCCTGTCCTGTTTTCTCATTTCCCAGTTTGAGGGCCTGCGTTAATTTGCTGTCTGTTGCTTTTGAGCACCAGCTGGCCATGTCCAGGCAGGGGGGGTTACCTGAGAACAAGAGGCTTCCAAACAGCTGCAAAGGAGTTGCCTTTTTTATAGGCAGGAAAGGGACACCAAGGGCGGTGATATGAGTCAGCTCAGGCCACACAGCACGTGGAGCAGGACAGAGATCGGAACTCGCGCTTTTCTGCCTGCCAGGCCCTTGGGCGGGCGGCTCTTGGTTGCCGTGGCGTGAGCTTGGTGGTGCCAAGCCCTGGCGGTGTCCAGCACTCATTACTCCTTGGGCTCCATTCCAGCCTGGCCGGCCGTCTGCTGCCTCTCCCGCTGGCCACAGCCCCATCCCTGGATGTGACGCTGCTGGGGCATGGGTGGGTGAGGCTGTGGGTGACGTTTAATGAAAAGCGACGTTTAAAACCGCAGAACTATTTACATTGGCTCAAAGGGATCCAGCTTATGTGTGCGTGTGGGGGGTGCGTTCAAACCTCTTTTAGGCCAGCTGATAGCAGCGGGGGGGAAGAAGGGGGTGAGGTGCCATCTTGCGCTTGGCTTAGGATGGGTTTGTTAGGACTGGAAACTAAGGGTTACGTTCTGGTCCAATTGAAGTCAATGGCAAAACACCCATTGCCTTCAGTAAGGCCAGGATTTCACCCCCAGCTCTCATTGTGATGGCACTTAACACGGATCAGAATGAGCGACGCACGCCAAGCCCCAGGCAGGTATCCCTGGGCGGGAGCAGGGCCTAGTGTCTGGAATAATCCACATGGGGACAAGCTTTTTTAAAAACCACGGGTGTGCTTGTTTTATTGTCCAGGTTCCACCATATTGGCCGAGCGACTGGGCCCATCTACACCGAGCTCTCCCACTTCAGCCCCAAATTCCCCCACGGTTCTCTGCAGCGGGGTTTCTGATCCAATCCTGAGTACGTATGGCTCCGGTCTGCTCTGCAGCTCCATCAGCGGTGAGTGTGCCCCGCCCACATCCGCGGGTCCCTGCCATGTTCTGCACTGCCACCCTTCCAGCTCCCCTGTTCAACGCCCAGTGGTGCGCTAAATGCATGGGGGCGGCATCCATCTATGCACCTGTCAGCTCCCGAAGTGAGTGAGGGAGAAGTGCCAGAGACCCGTGAAGTCCCTAGGGGAATGTTTTTATGTGGAAGCCGCCCAGATGCCTTGATACTGGACAGCAATAATTGTGTAGCCTCTTTCATCATCAAAAATCTCAAAGGGGGATAACAACCTTTCTAGACTGTGTACACCCTCCTGTGAAATGCAGCTGCCTCTGGGGAGAAGCCTGGAGGCTGTTTACATTGCTATTCTGCACCAGGCCCCGTTACCATGAATCCCAGAGGCTGTCAGAAGTTTCCATCCAGCCTCACAATCTCTGAGGGAGGGAGGGAGGCAGAATTCCCGTTGCACCGAGAGGTTGTGGCTGTTTGTAGGAGGGTAGTGCCCCATGCCAGCTATGCACATCCCTGCCCAGAGAACTCACAATCTGTGACTTGCCCAAGGCCTCAGGCCTCTGCTCATGTCACCAAACAATGCACCAGCCTTAGAGCTGCTGCCGCCGTCACTCTGCCCTCCCTTCCAACCGTTAATCAGCAGCTAACCCAGTTGGCAGCTTCCAATTTGCCCTCCGTAGTGAATGTACAGTGCTTGGACACTGGAGAGCTCCCTCTGTGGGCCAGCTGGGCGTGGGATCAGGCAGCCAGTTTTCCCGTTGGCCCCCGGTGCAGTGAGCAGCTGTTCCGTTGCAGTGTATTGGCCTAAACGCTAGGCAAACTGCACAGCTGTACTACTAATCCCATGACAAAAGCAGTGTTACCCATCCTCAGAATCTCTTGCATGTATATAGCCCCATCCTTGCCAGGAGCTCTGCCCCCTTTCCAGACATACATTGGGCCTCTCACCACAGCTCAGGTGAGCTAGGTTCAGAGTTATGGTGCCCATTTGCCGAATGAGGGAAATGAGGCGCAAAGAGGCGGAGTGACTTTCCCAAGGCCATGCAGTGCATCAGTGGCAGAACCGAGAATAAAGCACAAGACTCCTGCCTCTCAGGCTTGTGTCCTTAACACATGACCACCCTCCGTCCCAGCATGGAGACTCTGTGACCTGTTGTTAGAAGAACCAGATTTCTTAGGCTGTGTCTACACTACAGCACCTATGGTGGCATAGCCCCCTCGTGTACACGCAACGTACGCCAATAGAAGTGGTTTTCTGGCAGCATAGGAACGCCATCTCCCCGCACGCCGTTAGCTCTGCTGCCCGAAGCCCTCTTCTGTCAGCATTGCTGTATCTGCACTGCAGATTTGTTGGCAGAACGATGCCAATCCGGGGTGTGGGATTTTTCATGGGCTAGAGCAGAGCCCAGAGGAATTCTCCCTTCCTCAATGGTGCAGCATTGTGCATTGAGTCAGGTGCATTATGGCCTTTTCTCACCTTCTGCTGAGGCCTCAGGTATTGGACATGGTTAGCTGCAAAAGCTATTGAAGGAGACCTGTTAAATCACCCATTCTACCCCCTGCCTGTGCAGGGTGCTCCCTGCAGTACTAGGTGCACCAGGAGTCTGCTCTGACCGAGTCACTCCTCTCTCCCTAACCCTGAGACACTCATGACAGAGTAAAGAGTGACCGTGTTCCTTGCATTTCAGGCACAGCTCCAAACTCCCCGGTCAGCATGCCGGAGTCACCCATCTCCCCATCTGGCTCAGGGATCTGGGGGGACGAGTGCACCATCTGCTACGAGAACATGGTAGATACCGTCATTTACTCCTGTGGACACATGTGTCTCTGCTACCCGTGTGGGCTGAAACTCAAGAAGATGGCCAACGCCTGCTGCCCGATCTGCAGACGGGCCATCAAGGATATCATCAAAACTTATCGCAGCACTTAGAACATCAGCACGGGTTGGGGGGGGGGGCAGACGTGAGAGGAGCGAGGGGTCTCTGTCTTCACTCATCATTTGTGAAATTCAACATCTGAACCACCCCAAGGACGCTGGAGGCAGGGAGGGGAGGGTCCTGCTGGTGACAGCTCTTCCACTTCCCCTTGCCCCCAACGAGTTCTGAACTCCAGCACATCAGGGAAGTCAAGATGAACCACTCTTTCCAATGGGTTTTACATTTTAATCTCAAGAAAACAGCTGGAGCCGTTCTTCCTCTTCTACACCATGCCCAGGGATGTCCCCGCCGCTCGGCTAGCGGGAAAGGTGCGGTGAGGCACACCTTCTGCCCGGTGGACAGCGACAGTAGGCAGCTGGTGAGTGGCAGTAATACAGAGAAGAAAGTCGGCCTTTTGGGGGCAACTGACCCCATTTCACAAAAGCCTCTTAAAAGGGCAGGGCTGCGTGGGCCGTTCAGAAGAGCTGGGTGTCCAGCAGGAGTGCTGGCGGCAAAGGGTGTGACAGGGCGAGTCTGGCAGGAGATACATTATAAAGCCAAACCCAAACCCTTTTGCTGGTGGCGGAATAGTTCCCAGGAACCCTGCTCACTCGATGCTCTCCTGTGAGCGGTGGCTGGAAATCGACGTGCTGAGTGCCGCGTGGGGGGAGAGTGAGGGCCATGGATTTTTGGCACCGGGGGCAGTGGATGGGTGTGCAGCATGTGGTTCCTGCGAAAGACTCTAGCGTGGGCATGGCTCTGCGTGTCGCCGTCCAGCGAGGTGACGGGGTTATGTTTTCAGCAGCCTTGCCCCAGCGGCCTGGCTCCTTGTGGCACTGCAAGACTATAACCCCACTGCACCGATGCTTGATCCTGAGTTCTCCCTGCCCTTCACAAGCCAAAGGCCTCTCCCCCGACCCCTCAAGCAGCACTTGCAAAAAACACTGAGGAAGAATGTCTACACCCGCCCCCCCACCAATGCTCTGTTTTTACGGTAGAGTGTTAAATGTCTCTCTTTGCTTTAAAGGAAGGAAACTTGATTGGTGATTACACGCTCTTGGCCACACTGATGTGACAGGGTGGTCAACGCACTTAGTCATCAACAAGCAAAAAAGGAAGAAAGTGGCTTAAAACGGATTTTGTTTCTTTGTTTTAATGAAGGAGCTTCCGATAAAAATAAAATAAATAGAGATATCCTATCTCCTAGAATTGGAAGGGACCTTGAAAGGTCATCAGGTCCAGCCCCCTGCCTTCACTAGCAGGACCAAGTACTGATTTTGCCCCTGATCCCAAAGTGGCCCCCTCAAGGATTGAACTCACAACCCTGAGTTTAGCAGGCCAATGCTCAAACCACTGAGCTATCCCTCCCCCCGCAGATCACTCAAGGGCCAGAGGTGGGCAGAGGGAAGGGAGAGAACTGGTTTGCTGCTGCTCCTGCTGCTGCCCCATCAGTTTGAGTGGCCAGTTTCTCTGCGTCCCACCCATTTTGTCTATCTGTGAGTCCTTGTGACCACCCATTCTAGGACAGTGTAGTACTGGGCGGCCGCCAGGCTCTGCCGGGGCTCACTCAGGCCACAATCATCTCAGTTTAGGTCTGTCAGTCCTCCCTGGTCCGCACCTGCACTACGAGCAAGGCACGCCCCATCCCTCTGGGGTTGAGCTGCCCACCCTGGGGGCCCATTGAGTTCACGGGGCTCAGCGTGGTGGCAAACTCAAGGCCTAGAGATTGTGTGTCTAACTGGGGACACCATAAAGGGGCCTCGTTTTCAGAACGCGACAAGCCCCATCAGGAAACCAGGCTCCTCTGAACAGACTCGAATGCGGCGCTAATGAAAATCTTGGCTGAGGGGCTTGACCTCAGCTAGCTCCCATTGACGGCAGTGGGAGCTCGAGCAAGGCCCCAGCTTGCTGGGAAGTATTAGATGAAGCCAGCCTGCTGCTTTTCAGGGGGCTGCACAGCGGAGAAGGCAAGCAAGATGTGGCTCATTTATACTCTTCTCTAGTGTTAATGGCCCCAGAACCCTCATCTCAGCCCCAGTCTAGCCTGAACAGATCATAGGCTCAGTCACCGTGGACCACGGTAGAACCTGTACCTCTGCACTGCCCCTTGACTGCAACGAGAGCATGGCCAGTGCAGGCCCAGGCCTTTTGCTTTATGTGCTGGCCTCTCAAAGCTTGTGGGCTCTTACTGAAGCAAATTCACTGTCAGTTCTAGTAGACGCTGTGACCTAGTAACCCTGGGAGCAAGAGCAGTTAGTTATTGGCACATCAGGCCCCATGTGCATTTCAGGGCATGGTCCCGCCCTGCCCCCCAAAGCACTGAATGGAGAGTCTTTGTTATACGCAGGGAAGTGGCTCTGCTCAGTAACCCATGATGCTGATTTGCTACAGACCACGATCAAAGTGCTGCTGCTCCCAATAGCGCGACTGCCCCCACGGCCTCCTTTTCATGAGCGCAACTTACTTTTCAGCTCGGCTCGCAGGAGGCTCTACCTCACCTGTGGCTGAGGTAGAGCCAGACTACACAAGGGCGCTCACATCTGTAAGTAACTGAAAGGGTAAAAGATGAACAAATAGCATCTGTCTGCCCTAAGTAGCAGGGCCCAGCTCCTCCACTCTTGCTAAACTGACTTATACCGGCGGAGAGCTGGTCCAAGGCATGATCCTTACAGTGAGGCATGAGATCTTTCTGTGGCCTCTGGTCAGGGCCGGCGCTTCCATTTAGGCGGCCTAGGTGGTCACCTAGGGCACCAGGATTTGGGGGCGGCAATTCGGCGGCGGGGGGGTCCTTCCGCGCTCCGGGTCTTCGGCGGCAATTCTGCGGCAGGTCCTTCACTCACTCCGGGACCCGCCACCAAAGTGCCCCGAAGACCGGGAGTGCGGAAGGACCCCCCCACCCCGGCCGCAGAATTGACGACGACGACCAGGAGCGTGGAAGGACCCCCGCCTAGGGGGCCAAAAACCCTGGCGCCGCTCCTGCCTGTTACAAAGCAGGCAAGTTCCTCACAGGAGACAGCAAGCCCATTCCTGCATGACTAACTTGGGCAAAACTCACATGCTCCCAGGAACTGGGCAAAGTCAACCACAGGCTCAGACACCTGTCAGGAGCAAATGCGGGGACATGTTGGTGATGAGCCGGGAAGCAGAGGGTGTTATGTAAAACTGGTTTGGTTTTTGCTTTTCATCATTACATTTCCTTGTAATATATCAGCAGCTGGCTGGTGGGGAAGGTGGGATGTGCATGGAGAAGGGGGGAAAAGCTCCTAGCAGAAGCATAATGAAATTAATACCTAATTATTTTCACAATGAAGTACTGTAGCAATGTAAGCAGCCCCCCCCCCCCCCGACCCAGCTGATGCAGGTGTACCAGCCGCCTTCCTGGTGTGCAGCAAACAATCCTCTTGTGCCAGTAGATTTTTGCCAATAGTCACAAATACTGTAATTGTTTCTATATTGTAGATTTTAATATATAAATCGAGTTATGGCACTGGAGTTAATTCCCCTGCCATTCCTGCATCCTCCTCCCCGACAGCCGGCTGTGGAAAGGAGCAACTCAGTGCAGAGGCAGTCTTGTACTGATTTTCTTAATAAATGTTATCTTGATGCTGCTACTGTGCGTGGAAAGCCGCTGTGTCCCCAGCGCTGGGGTTAGCTGGCGGATGTCGTTTTAAGCATCACTTTTAACAGGGATGTCTCGTGCCAGATGATGGGTGGCTCCTAACCCCACTTGTGGGAATCTCAGCAGAGCCCCACCCTTTGGCATACAGAACGTGTAGGTTCCTACATTTTAATTCTTACAGCACCTGAAATGCCCACAGTGCTGCAGCATTAAATGACAGGGACTAGGCCCTCTAGCTGTACTCCTGTGAAACAGCCCTTTGGATCAGACAGGCCTTGCCCCTGCGTGAGCGTTGCAGGAGTGGACGCCAAACTCATCTGGGCTAGAATAGGGGCTTTCCCCATCTGACTACGTGCAAACACTGTTGGCTTTCGATGAAAATAATCACTGACTTGCCCAAACACCAAGAGCAGAGGGACAGCGCCAGTGTTCATACCAGCAGCTGTCCCTAACCTTGCAGGCCCCGGACCGATGCAGATCTAAGAGAGTAAGGAAGCGGGAAGAAACATGGGGGGCGGGGAATGAGCACATATATATAAAGCCAACACAGTCAGCATCATCTCCATTCAGTCTGTCCAGACTAGGCTGGTTAATGGCTACATCATGACTTTTAAAGACGGTACAAAAAGGGAGCAGTCATGTGGCACCGTACCAGCCCTGACTGAATTGAGTATGTTTAAATGTAGTAAAATGTGTGTGTTTTACGGTAGATCAAACTCCAGGCGTTAGCAGGAGCTTTGTCAAGTAGGCTGGGGCGTTAGGAGAGGGCTACACTGACGCTCAAGGGCCTTTCTGCCAACACACAAATCAGTCTGACTCAGCTCAGGAAGCACGAGGATTGCCAACTTCCTAGTCGCACAAAACTGAACACCCTACCCCGCTTCCCCAAGTCCCCTTCCCCCCACTACCCTTGCTGTCCTCCACCCTCAGTGGGCTGGGGTGAGGTGTGTGGGTTCCAGGGTGGGGCTGAGGGATTTGGAGAGCAGGAGGGGGCTGAGTTGGGATGCAGAAGAGGGGTGAGGGTTTTGGAGGGGGCCCAGGGCAGGGGCATAGGCTTACCTCAGGCAGCTCCTGGGCGGGGGGCGGGGGGAAGGGGGGCATGCTAAGGCAGGCTGCGTGCCTGTCCTGGCACCGCACGGTGCATGCCCTGGAAGCAGGCGGCGCCACGTGCTGCTCTCACCCGCAGGCACCAACCCCACTACCACCAGTGTTCGGGGCAGGGGCCGCCCGCAGAGCTGCCTGGTGCCCCCGCCTAGGAGCCGGACCTGTCCTACTGGACACTTCCAGGGCACAGCACGGTGCCAGCCAGGACAGGTACGGACTAGCCTGCCTTAGCACCAACCGGCCGTTAAAAGCCCAGTCTGCGGCGCTGACTGGAGCCACCGGGTCCCTTTTTGACTGGGTGTGCTGGTCGAAACCGGAGCCCTGGCCCCCCCTAAGAAGCACCCAGGCTCCTGCTAGGAGAGCAGGTCAGCGCCTCAGTACCGGTATGACTTGGGCCAAACCCCGTCACTTTGCCGAGGCACGTGGTCTGTCCAGGGCAGCATGAATGCAATCGCACGGCTGTGAGACCTGGGGCTAGTACTTGTAAACTCAGCTTAATGCTGCAGCGTGATCGCTAAACCATAGGCTTGGAAACACGGTCGCAGAGCCCTGGGCTTCAGTGTGCTGAGCAGATACGCCGTCAGGGGCTGCACCTCTTCCTCCCGTAGTCTGACTAGTGCCACAGCAGAAGCAAGGTCCAGCCAGGGGAGCAGCAGGGCAGAAGCCGTAACAAAACAAGACTCTCATTTTTGTTGGCTTGGTGTGGGTTCCAATGTGCGCTGGTGTCAGCTCCATTGCCTGGTTTTATTTTACAATGGTTTGTGTTCTAGCAGAAAAATCCATTCTGTGAAAATTGGATAACTGTGATTGTGAATAAAGGTGATTTTAGGTATCCCACAGCAGCGTGAGGGCGCAGTTATTGGCCATTGGCTTGGAGTATATGCAGCCAAAACGCACAAGTGCTACCCACCTTACTTACAGATGTCTGGGCCCATAGGTCAGGGAATCCAGGCTGAGCCCCATCAGCTTGATCTACAGGGCCTGAGGGTCTAGTTCCTTGCACCCAGTGCAAAGAGATGGTAAAATGCTACTGAGCACAACACTATTTCACCCCCAGCCTGGCAAGGCATAAGGGCTGCAGCCCCCGTCTCGGACAAAAGTAGAGGAGCAGTTACAGGCCTGCTTATTCAAACTAGGCTGGAGGAGGGAGACTTCCTATCAGGTAGAGGGGGATTTGAACCTGGGACTTCCATGCGGAGTATAAGATCCTAGGCCCCTGTGCCCTTACGTATAAAATCCAACACGCAGGCTCGGTCCTCACAGCAAAACTGTTTTTTTACATCATGCTAGAAATCGCCCCTTCCCCTCTTTTTTTTTTTTTTTTTTTTGCAGTGAAGACAGCCCCAAAACACTACTGCTGCCAATCCTTCAGCATGGTGGGAGGAAAGGCGCGCAAGCCCCTGCACCCATGCTGCCGGCTTCCGGCTGCCCTTCCTGCAGACTGTGTTGTGAAAAGAGTTCACGTTTGAACAGGCCCGCTGGGGGGAGCTTATCCCAGCCCCTTCTGATGCTTCACTAGGAGGGTGGTGAAGCACTGGAATGCGTTACCTAGGGAGGTGGTGGAGTCTCCTTCCTTGGAGGTTTTTAAGGCCCGGCTTGACAAAGCCCTGGCTGGGATGATTTAGTTGGGAATTGGTCCTGCTTTGAGAAGGGGGTTGGAGTAGATGACCTCCTGAGGTCCCTTCCAACCCTGATAGTCTATGATTCTACTAACAGAAGTAATTCCAGACTCTCATCACTGCTTTCAGAGGCTTAGAAGGACCCCTGCTGGCTCCCAGGCTATATTGTCTGTATCACCTACAGCAGTGGGGCCTGCGGGGGGGGTTCAGAAAGAAAAAGGTCGACAACCCCTGCCCTACACTCCATTCTCACTACAAGCCATAGGCCTCGCGTCAGCACTGCACTGCGGGTAGCAAGACTCTTCGCCAAAGCCTTTTCCTTGGGTCGCGGAGCGGCTGTCCCGACTGCCTGCAGAAAGCACCATGAGAAGGCCTTTGCCCGCTCACTTCCAGACTGCAGAGCATCAGCGGATGAAATGAAGACCAGAGGTTGCCGTTGACGACACCACTGCCACGCAACGGCCCGTGGTCTATCATTTACAGCTGTAGCTCACTTCCCAGCTCCCCCCTCCCCCGCAAGCTGTGCCCTGTGCTTTAGCAGGTGTGCGTGAGCAGTGCTCGAAGAGGCTGCATTTTCTCTAGTGCAGTAAAAGGCCACTAGGCTTCGGTCCAGCACGTCTGCTTTCCTTAATGGTCAGCTGCTGCTGCACACTCAATAGATAGCGCTTCAGCTCGACTGTGCCCAAGGAGAGAACATGACTGTGCCATGGCCCGGCTGGTTTATAAATGAAATCCATCCCTTCTTTATAATAATATATGGAGATATACCTATCTCCTAGAACTGGAATGGACCCCAAAAGGTCATTGAGTCCAGCCCCCAACCTTCACTAGCAGGACCAAGTACTGATTTTGCCCCAGATGCCTAAGTGGCCCCCTCAAGGACTGAACTCACAACGCTGGGTTTAGCAGGCCAATACTCAAACCACTGAGCTATGCTTTGTCCCATTGACACTCCCCTTCCATGAGAACAGGAATGAACCCTATGTTAACATGCCTTGTGGCATCAGGTCTGGGATTAGCTCTGGCCAAAACCCCAGGCTGCTTGCATGCTATGGCACTTTCAAAACCCAGCAAGTTGAATCTGAGCTCCAGCATACAAGGGGGAGTAGTACAGCAGTGCTTAAACAGCACCATCTGCTGCCTTGGCTAAAGGACTACATGGCTGCTCCAGGAAGTAGGTAGGTGTCGGCTGAATTCACTAAAGCAGGAACAAGGTTTGACTTTCGGATATTTAATGAAAAAATAGACATCGTTTCTCTGCTTCTGAATTGTCAAGAGCAGCAGAGTGGAGCACTTCGCATGGAGACTATTAGCGTACCCCGGCTGACACTCATGTACTGTGAACAGCAGCAAGTAGGAATAAAAGCACCAGCTCTGGCTGATCATTACTAAAGTTAAAAGAGAGCAATTAGGAAGAATGCTGTTCAGGGGTTTCAATTTTAACTCCTAATGACTCACCTCCGATCTAGTGAACCTTCTCTCTCACTGCTGAGGCTGAACCTCCCAGCAAGAGTGCTTCTCTTAAAACACACACACACACACACACACACACACCCCCCAAATCAGTCAGACAAAGCAAAAGGAAGTTCAGTCCATATTCAAATAGATACGATCTTCGGCGAATCAGGAACACAACTGGAAAGATTGCGGAGGTCTTTCTCCCTCCCACTGCAGGGCTAGGGTTACCGTCCGTCCGTATTTCCCCATCCCTCCCTCTG
>NW_020698236.1:8888-14877 GCF_002925995.2 Terrapene triunguis | reverse complement strand
TCTCTGTGTATATATATCTTCCTACTGTATTTTCCACTGCATGCATCTGATGAAGTGGGTTTTAGCCCACGAAAGCTTATGCTCAAATAAATTTGTTAGTCTCTAAGGTGCCACAAGTACTCCTCGTTCTTTTTGCTGATACAGACTAACTCGGCTACCACTCTGAAACCTGTTCTTCTGGAAGAATCTAATAATGAGCAGCCCAACTGTCCACTAGGTGGCAATGTTACTCTAAACTAAAAAGTTAAAAGCATCTTTAGCAAAGACAATATCAATTTAGATCCACACATAAAACTTCTTAATTTCCAAAAATGTGCAATTACAAGGGCCAGTAGCATGTATTTACCAGCTAGCAATTGAAAGCAAAGAATAAAGTATTGTGTGTTGGATAACCTGCAAAGAAATGTATTTTGGTTAAGTGAGCAATATCTAATGTAAACTATGTTATTAAAATAGAAAATATCCATTAATGCAACATTAAAGTTAAAAATTTAATTGCTGAACAGTCAGGAAATAAAAATCTTAAGATTATCATACAACATTTGTATATCCACATTGTGAGAACAAAGACCAATCCACTGTTTACAACTTTTAAGTACACAGTAGAGCTGAGTTAATTATTGATTTTTCAGTTGAGTGGCTAAACTGGAAAATAAAAAAAAAATTGGTTAACGTAGAACCAAAACTGATTATTTTCATTTTTGTTACTAAAACAAAAAACAAAAACAAAACAAACAAAAAACACAAAAAATATGTTTTTGGCTCAAAACAAAATGTTTAGAAAATGTTGTTTCAATTCAACTTTTTATTTTGAAATAACATTTCTAAACGGTTCATTTAGATTTTTTCCAAAATGTTTGTATTCATTGGTTTTTTTGGCCAAAGCTACCTGCCAAATTTGACCAAAATTAATGGATTATTTCAGTGCCCCCAAAAATATATTTTGCGAATTTACTATTTACTAAAAAAAATTCACCCAACCCAGTATACAGTTCTCTGAATGGAAATCTCTTTATGCTGTTTAGAGCAGATGAATAGAATAAGGCACTGCAAATAAAAATCACTATTAATTTGGGCATTTTTCATCAGTAATTATACATGAATATTTGCCCCCCAATTATTTGACCAGACTGAATGCAGATTTGCATTTTAAAGTGAGCTGCATTGGAATGAGCTTTCCAACATCCTAGCAAAACCTCCAGTTTAAATAAAGAAAAAGGGGGTGGACAGATAGTCCATATTCTTGCATTAAAAAGTATTTGGTTAACAAGAATAAAATAATATTACAACTGAGCTTGCCCCAAGATCCCGGTCCTATGTCTACACTGCAAATAAAAACCTGCGGCTGCCCCATGCCAGCTGACTCAGACTTGTGGGGCTTAGGCTGCGGGGCTGTTTCATTGCAGTGTAAACTTCCATGTTCAGGCTGCAGCCCGAGCTCTGGGACCCTCCTGCATCACAGGGTCCTACAGCCCAGGTTCCAGCCTGAGCCCAGAAGTCTACACTGCAGTTATGCAGCCCCTTACCCGAGTCAGCTGGCATGGGCCACTGGCGGATGTCTAATTGCAGTGTAGACATACACGTGCTAAAATCTCATTAGAGGCACTTGCCTGCTTAGAGGTGGGTATCTCTAATAGGTTTATTAATAATATAAGATGTAGGGACTTTGAGGGGTTATAACTTTTGGTGGTTTCATTGTACTCATAGTGCAAGGGGAGAGTTTTCAATGCCTTGGCTGCATGACTCCCAGTAGCGTGAACAAGACTTTAGTCAACAAATCCCAACACTGAAAATATGACTCTTATTTCATTCATAAAAGATTAGTGTATATCAGTGTGTGGGTTATGACTCCAAAATGAGGTGACCAGGCATTGTTTTAGAGGGAACAGAAGTTGTGAGCCTGCAGTCACTCCTTACCTCTGGTCTTCCCATAAACAGAATTGCTCAGCTGCATACAACCAGGTCCTACTCAGAAATCACTAGCTTCCAATAAAATAATGTGCCAGTTCCTAAAAAATTCCTTGGAATCATTGCAAGAGCCATTATCTCCTTAAAGCACTGAGTGTCCAGTCTGTGGAGTAGCTGAGCTGACAGTAAGAAAAAGGTCGAAAACCCTGGATATAAGGAAAAAATATCTTTATACTTTCCATACCACTGACACATGGTTCTCTGGAATTCTGTGACTTACTACTCTCTACACAGTCTAGAAGGAGGTTTGGGGTGGTGTCTTACTTCATGGTGAACCACTGTTGTGAGGTTCAGATTATTCTGGGATACAGCTAAGCAAACAAATTCTGACTGGCTGAGTAACATCATCTCACTGCTAACATATGGCTGTATTTGGAGTGCTCAGAATGGGGACTTTTTGCCCTGCATCTCTCATGGAAGTTGACAAGACACAGATAAAAAGAAACACAACCCTTTGACAATTTGAAGCAATCCAATGGAATTTGAAATGATTGAAACAGAAACCCTAAAACAGGAGCAAAGGGTATGGTGGCAAGCTCTTCATGTTCATATCGTGCTGTCTGTCAGTGTCTCTACTACAATCCATCAGACTGACTGAGCCTCATTTAGGCCTGGTCTACACTAGGAGTTTATCTCGAATTTAGCAGCGTTAAACCGAATTAACCCTGCACCCGTCCACACAACGAAGCCCTTTACTTCGATATAAAGGGCTCTTAATATCGATATCTGTACTCCTCCCCGACGAGGGGAGTAGCGCTGAAATCGGTATTGCCATTTCGGATTAGGGTTAGTGTGGCCGCAATTCGACGGTATTGGCCTCCGGGAGCTATCCCACAGTGCACCATTGTGACCTCTCTGGACAGCAATCTGAACTCGGATGCACTGGCCAGGTAGACAGGAAAAGCCCCGCGAACTTTTGAATTACATTTCCTGTTTGCCCAGCGTGCAGTGCACAGGTGACCATGCAGAGCTCATCAGCACAGGTAACCATGCAGTCCGAGAAGCGAAAAAGAGCACCAGCATGGACCGTACGGGAGGTACTGGATCTGATCGCTATATGGAGAGAGGATTCAGTGCTAGCAGAACTACGTTCCAAAAGATGAAATGCCAAAACATTTGAAAAAATCTCCAAGGGCATGTTGGAGAGAGGCCACAATAGGGACTCACTACAGTGCCGCGTGAAAGTTAAGGAGCTCAGACAAGCCTATCAAAAAACAAAGGAGGCAAACGGTCGCTCCGGGTCAGAGCCGCAGACATGCCGCTTCTACGCTGAGCTGCAAGCAATTCTAGGGGGGACCGCCACCACTACCCCACCTCTGACCGTGGATTCCGAGGTGGGGGTAATCTCAGCCATGCCTGAGGATTCTGCGGATGGGGAAGAGGAGGAGGAGGAGGAGGATGACGACGAGCTTCAGGAGAGCACACGGCACTCTGTTCTCCCCAACAGCCAGGATCTTTTTCTCAGCCTGACTGAAACACCCTCCCAACCCCCAGACAATGAGGCCATGGAAGGGACCTCCGGTGAGTGTACCTTTGTAAATATAAAACATGGTTTAAAAGCAAGCGTTTTTTAATGATTAATTTGCCCTGAGGACTTGGGATGCATTCGCGGCCAGTACAGCTACTGGAAAAGTCTGTTAACGTGTCTGGGGATGGAGCGGAAATCCTCCAGGGACATCTCCATGAAGCTCTCCTGGAGGTACTCCAAAAGCCTTTCCGCAAGGTTTTTTGGCAGTGCAGCCTTATTCCGTCCTCCATGGTAGGACACTTGACCACGCCATGCTAGTAGCAAGTAATCTGGTATCATTGCATGACAAAGCCTGGCAGCATATGGTCCCGGTGTTTGCTGGCATTCAAGCAACATCCGTTCTTTATCTCGCTGTGTTATCCTCAGGAGAGTGATATCGTTCATGGTAACCTGGTTGAAATACGGGAATTTAATTAAGGGGACAGAGTTGGCCATTCCTACTGGGCTGTTTGCCTGTGGCTGAAAAGAAATCCTTCCCTGCAGTTAGCCAAGCGGGGGGGTTAGTTTGGTTTCTGCAGGGATCTTCCCTGATACCAGCCACACGGTAGGGGGGAGGGATAAAGCGATCATCCCAGAGAATTGGATGGGGCGGGGGGTTAGTTTGGTTTCTGCTGCTGCACGTTAACAGGAAAACCGCAGCACTCAACAGGCTTTGCTTGGTACGTGGGAAAGGAGGGCGCTGCTTGTAGGAAAGCTGCAGAAGCCGAAAGACAATGGCTTACCATGGCCGCATGCAAGCCGAATTCTGTTGCCCGGACCTGCGTCTGTGCTCTCTAATATCAAAGCCGCAGGCACTCAATATTAAGATGCAAAATGCGACCTTGTACTGAAATCACATGTGCTATGTAATGTGAATAGCGTTGTTCACCGTGAAAGAGTATAAGCATTGTTCTGTAAAATGTATCTTTTAAATACTTCTCTCCCTTTTTCCCCTCCCTCCCGCAGCTGCAAATTTTTCAAGCCTCCCTCCTCGGTCCCGAAGGCTCTCTCAGATAAGGCGTCGGAAAAAGAGGACGTGAGACGAAATGTTCTCAGAAATCATGGAATCCACCCGCAATGAAAGAGCTCATCTGAATGAGTGGAAGGACACGGTAGCAAAGTACAGGAACGATGCCAGTGAACGTGAGGCCATGAGGGACGCTCGAGATGAGAGGTGGCACGCTGCAACGCTGGGGCTGCTGCGTGATCAAACGGACATGCTCCGGCGTCTGGTGGAGCTTCAGGAATGGCAGCAGGAGCAGAGAGTGCCGCTGCAGCCGCTGTATAACCTCCCTCCCCCCTCACCATGTTCCATAGCATCCTCACCCAGACGTGTAAGAACGTGGGGGGGGGGGAGCCTCCGTGCACCCTCCCACTCCACCCCAGTGGACAGCCCAACCAAAAGGCTGTCATTACTTTGAACTTTTTTAATGGCCTTTTCCTTCCCTCCTATCCTCCTCCCAAACCCCACCCGGGCTACCTTGTCAGTTCTCTCCCTCTTTTTATAATCAATTAATAAAGAATGCATGATTTTTAAATGATAGTGACTTTATTTCCTTTGAAAGCAAGATGGGATCGAAGGGGGAGGGTGGGTTGCTTACAGAGAACGAGTCAATCAAGGGGGTGGGTTTTCATCAAGGAGAAACAAACAGAACATTCACACGGTAGCCTGGCCAGTCATGAAACTGGTTTTCAAAGCTTCTCTGATGCGCAGCGCTTCCTGGTGTGCTCTTCTAATCGCCCTGGTGTCTGGCTGCATGTAATCAGCGGCCAGGTGATTTGCCTCAGCCTCCCACCCCGCCATACAGGTCTCCCCCTTACTCTCACAGAGATTGTGGAGCACACAGCAAGCAGCAATAACAATGGGAATATTGGTTTGGCTGAGGTCTGAGCAAGTCAGTAAAGTGCACCAGCGACCTTTGAACGTCCAAATGCACATTCTACCACCATTCTGCACTTATTCAGCCTGTAGTTAAACAGGTCCTGACTACTGTCCAGGCTGCCTGTGTATGGCTTCATGAGCCATGGCAGTAAGGGGTAGGATGGGTCCCCAAGGATAACTATAGGCATTTCAACATCCCCAACTGTTATTTTCTGGTCTGGGAAGTAAGTCCCTTGCTGCAGCCGTTTAAACAGAGTAGTGTTCCTGAAGACGCAAGTGTCATGAACCCTTCCCGGCCATCCCATGTTGATGTTGGTGAAACGTCCCTTGTGATCCACCAGTGCTTGCAGCACCATTGAAAAGTACCCCTTGCGGTTTACATACTGGCTGCCCTGGTGCTCCGGTGCCAAGATAGGGATATGGGTTCCATCTATCGCCCCACCACACTTAGGGAATCCCATTGCAGCAAAGCCATCCACTATGACCTGCATGTTTCCCAGAGTCACTACCTTTGGTAGCAGCAGCTCAGTGATTGCTTTGGCTACTTGCATCACAGCAGCCCCCACCACGGCCGGCTCCAGGGTTTTGGCCGCCCCAAGCAGCCAAAACCAAAAAAAAAAAAAAAAAAAAAA
>NW_020698236.1:0-8788 GCF_002925995.2 Terrapene triunguis | reverse complement strand
CGCGATCGCGATCTGCGGCGGCAATTCGGCGGGAGGTCCTTCACTCCCAGGCGGAGTGAGGGACCGTCCGCCGAATTGCCGCTGAATACCTGGAACTGCCGCCCCTGTCCGGAACGGCCGCCCCAAGCACCTGCTTGAGAAGCTGGTGCCTGGAGCCGGCCCTGGCCCCCACAGTAGATTTGCCCACTCCAAATTGATTCCCAACTGACCAGTAGCTGTCTGGCGTTGCAAGCTTCCACAGGGCTATCGCCACTCGCTTCTCAACTGTGAGGGCTGCTCTCATCTTGGTATTCTGGCGCTTCAGGGCAGGGAAAAGCAAGTCACAAAGTTCCATGAAAGTGCCTTTACGCATGCAAAAGTTTCACAGCCACTGGGAATCGTCCCACACCTGCAACACTATGCGGTCCCACCAGTCTGTGCTTGTTTCCTGGGCCCAGAATCGGCGTTCCACGGCATGAACCTGCCCCATTAACAGCATGATCTCCAAAACGCCGGGGCTCGCGGTTTGATAGAATTCCATGTCCATGTCCTCATCACTCTCGTCGCCGCGCTGCCGTAGCCTACTCCTCATTGCCTGGTTTTGCAGGTTCTGGTTCAGCATAAACTGCACGATAACGCGCAAGGTGTTTACAATGTTCATGACTGCTGTCTTGAGCTGAGCGGGCTCCATGCTTGCCGCGGTATGGCGTCTGCACTGTTCACCCAGGAAAAAGGCGCGAAACGGTTGTCAGCCGTTGCTTTCCCGAGGGAGGGGGAGGATGTACCCAGAACCACCCGCGACAATGTTTTTGGCCCCATCAGGCATTGGGATCTCAACCCAGAATTCCAATGGGCGGAGGAGACTGCAGGAACAGTGGGATAGCTACCCACAGTGCAATGCTCCGGAAATCGACACTAGCCCCGGTACATGGACGCACACCGCCGAATTAATGTGCTTAGTGTGGCCACATACATTCGACTTTATACAATCTGTTGCCAAAAACGGGTTTCTGTAAAATCGGAATAATCTCGTAGTGTAGACATACCCTCACATTAAGGCCCCTTTATACCATTCTGGCAATGTAAACAGGCCTTAAAGTGGCAGAAACTGCAATTTATGCCCACTTTAAGTTCCCTTTATACTGTCAGAGTGGTGGCCTTATTGCAAATAAGAACTGCCCCCAATGTGGTTTTCCTGTGACTGTATTTAACTCAAGACTCATTTTTAGTGATTTTTTATAAAATGTACTGCAATGTGGTACTGATCTGATGAAAGTGCAAACATTTAAAAATACATTTTATTAATGACAACTTTGGATTCTGGAAAGAAGCCAATCAGGAAAGCAAATCTGGGGTGAATTTCAGAAGTTGTCACATATCTGAGCACATGTTATTTTAAGGCTGATTTTACACTGTCTCAGCATAATGGATGTGGCAAGAGCTAAAAAGGAGTGCATAAAACCTGAGGGTTGCATTGGAACTGTACTCCCAGAAAACTTCTTTTTACCTTAACTAAGCAAGCATATTGAATATGTAATAGTAATCGGCCAGGGTAAATTGTGTTAGCACATTCTTCTTGGGACGATTTAAATTAGAAAACTCAAAGAAGGTACTAAAGAACCAGTGGGACAATAGTCACATAACATATCATAGAAGTACGCACTTTCATGAACTTTATATCCGAACAGCTAATGTAGCTCTAAAAGAATTGCAAAGAAACCTACCAAGGATTTTCACAGTACACACTGTAGGCTAAAAAACATTATTAGACTCATTGTATAAGTGTAAAGAATGGGAACCTGTATTAAGCACTAAGGCTCTGATCCTGCAAGTCATTGTGCATGCACACACGTCTGAGCCCATATGGAGATTCGATTGTGCTCTGTGTGGCTATAGCTATCCACACGTAGTTAATTTACTGGACTGGGGCCTATGGGCCTAATCCAAAGTCAACAAAGGAAGTCTCTCAGTGTATCAGAAGAAGCAGAAATAGTGCTAACAATTTGTCCTACACTGGTAAAGGTACAGAAACACCTTCTGTTGAATGAAACTGTTCTCCCTTTAGCTTTTCGCATATTATTTACCATAAAATGGGAGTGCACATACGAGACCAATCTGTATTTCCTGGCCCATCACATGACATGGGCAAAAGCCAGAAATTATACACTGTCATATAGGGTAGATCTGCACAGATGGAGAATTACAGGTCTCCATTTTCCTGGTATAGCTGCAGCCCCAGAGACAAGCAAGAAAGGGGTAACAATATGTAGTCATTTTACAGTGCTGGGATTCATCTCTCCATGCAGACATGAGATACAACATATTATGCATATGAATAGTAGCAAGCACTATCACTTTAAATTGTATTCTATGGTCAGAAGTCATGACAATACATTATATAAGGTAACAAAGAATTTGCCAAAATGTGTTGATTCTGAGTCATGTATGTTTATTTATTAAAGCCTAATTTTATAACAGCGTCCTTTGGTTTTGGGTGCCTCCATCATTTGGGTGCCCAATTTAAGACCATTAGACTCTGGTTTTTAGATATTCTGCACTCTGAAAATTAGGCCTGAAGTATCTCAAGTTGGGCACCCAAAAACTGAAGCACTTAAAATTAGGAGATACTTTTGAAAACTCAATTTTCTGGTCTCCGAATCTTCCTCATTTAGTAACACAAACTGCGCAAAGGAACAGAGCTAGAAAATTCTAGCTGAGTAGCAGAATGACTGATGTCCAGCCATATTATCAGGAATAAGTGAGGCCAGGATATGGCAGGGGCTACTGGAAACAGAAATGTAAAAGGGGCCACTCAAGCTAAGATACAACAGTGATTTTCATATATAAGAAAAGTGAATTACTTGATTAGGCTCAAACCTGTTCCTGACACGGAGATCTCAGTTTAGTTCCTCATGCAGCTCACCTAACGGAGAAAAAGAGAGAACGAAAAGTGTTGAAAGCTAATACCATAAAGTGAAATCCTTAGTTTTGTATGTTGAAGCCTAAGGAGAGCCAAGGACTTGTCATCCACAGGAATGCCCACTACTCAGTTTTAAAGGTTTGCTGTGCTCAGCTGTCAAGGCTGGGTGGTAGCTCCAGACGTAATCTAATAATTTGGTTTAAGGTTGTTAGTGATATCAGCTGCCAGGTCCTGGATTCAGGAGCAAAACTGTAAATTATGGTTAAGTAATTCCATGATAAAGTCATGTCAGCCATTTCAGTATGTAAGATTAGTCACTGCTTGGCATTAGATGGAATGACATCGTGGCTTATGAAACCTACAACACCTTCAGGAAACACCAGTGTTGCCAATGCTTTTGATTTTATTAAGAGTCTTGTGATAACGTGTTTTTCTTGAAGCCCCAGGTTCTCAGCCATGTGAATATGTGAGACACTCAGCTTCTTTTAAAAAAAAAATTAAAGTATGTTGCCAGCCCTCATGGTTGTGGAGAAAGGCTTGAGTGTACCCTAAGTGCTCAAAACCCAGAAGGTAAATTAAAAAAAAGCCCCAATGTGTTTTGTTTAAATCCCATGATTTTTAAGGAAATCTCAGTATTTTGGGGAGTTTGGCTGATGATTTTTGAAAGCTTGGAGCTGGTATTACTGAAAGAGTACTGGGAAATACTCATTGCTCTGATCAGTTGGAGAAATCAGCCATTCTGAATCTTACTATGAATACTGACAGGTTTCAGAGTAGCAGCCGTGTTAGTCTGTATCCGCAAAAAGAACAGGAGTACTTGTGGCACCTTAGAGACTAACAAATTTATTAGAGCATAAGCTTTCGTGGGCTACAGCCCACTTCTTCGGATGCATATAGAGTGGAACATATATATTGAGGAGATATATATACACAACTCCCACCTGTTCATGCTCTCTGTATGTGTGTATATATATCTCCTCAATATATGTTCCACTCTTTATGCATCCAAAGAAGTGGGCTGTAGCCCATGAAAGCTTATGCTCTAATAAATTTGTTAGTCTCTAAGGGTATGTCTACACCCAGCCGCTAGTTCGGCGGCTGGGAATCGAAGTTCTGGGTTCGACTTATCGCGTCTTGTCTGGACGCTATAAGTCGAACCAGGAAGTGATCGCCGTCGACTGCGGTACTCCAGCTATACGAGAGGAGTACCGCGGCGTCGACGGGGGAGCCTGCCTGCCGCGTGTGGACCGAGGTAAGTTCGAACTAAGGTACTTCGAACTTCAGCTGCGTTATTCACGTAGCTGAAGTTGCGTACCTTAGTTCGAATTGGGGGGTAAGTGCAGACCAAGCCTAAGGTGCCACAAGTACTCCTGTTCTTTTTATGAATACTGAGAAATTTGTCCTTATAGCAGTGTGTCAATCCATCTCATCCAGGGACTTTTTGGAAGTAGAAACAGAGCTCCAGTGCATTTTTGTGGGGGAAATGAATTTCAGGAAAATGAAAGTGCACCTTGTTCCACACAGAGCACTGAATATCCAACACACAAAGTGATAGTTCATCTCAAGTGTGGAAAATAAAGCAGCCCAGAGATAGCTGCGTTGGGAGGTACTTTTTATACACTTCCTTCATACTGATTACACACTGATATATGAAAAACAACCTTGATGAAATTTAAAACTTATTCAAGTTGTTCTTTCTGGGGCTACATGGGAAAAATCTGGATTTGTAATTCTCTACCAGTGCTAGCAATGCTGGACACTGTAGTGCAGATGCTATGCCATCTACCCTTGCTCTGAGCAGACCAGGTAGAGAATTACGGGTCTGAATTTTCCCAGTGTTAATGCACCCTCTGGGCCCAGTCTTGTAAACCCTTATACACAAGACTAATCCTGTGCGAGTAGTCTCAGGTCTTGGCTACACTTGCGAGTTACAGCGCTGGGGGCGGCTTTACAGCGCTGTAACTCACTCCCCGTCCACACTGGCAAGGCATTTGCATTGCTGCATCTCCGTGGTTGCAGCGCTGCATGTACTCCACCTCCCCGAGAGGAATACCGTGAATTGCGCCGCTGCTGCAGCGCTGCGGCGCCAGTGTGGCCGCCCAATGCGCTGTGACTGGCCTCCAGAAGTATTCGGCAGTATCCCACAATGCCTGTTCTAGCCACTCTGGTCATCAGTTCAAACTCTACTGCCCTGGCCTCAGGTAACCAACCATGTGACCCTCCCTTAAAATTCCCCAGGAATTTTAAAAATCCCCTTCCTGTTTGCTCAGCCAGGCATGGCGTGGAGTGCTATCAGCGAAACTTTCCAGGTGACCATGCCTCCATGCGCCAAGCGAGCCCCAGCATGGAGCAATGGCAAGTTGCTGGACCTCATCAGTGTTTGGGGGGAGGAAGCTGTCCAGTCCCAGCTGCGCTCCAGCCGTAGGAATTACGATACCTTCGGGAAGGTATCAAAGGACATGATGGAAAGGGGCCATGACCGGGACACCCTGCAGTGCAGGATTAAAGTGAAGGAGCTGCGGAGTGCCTACCGCAAAGCCCGTGACGCAAATGGCCGCTCGGGTGCTCCCCCCGCGACCTGCCGATTCTACAAAGAGCTGGATGTGATACTTGGGGTTAACCCCACCTCCATTCTGAGCAAAGACTCAGGAAGAGACCGTGAAAAACCAAAGAAGACATGCTGCAAGAAATGATGCGGCAATCTATTAAAGAGAATGAAAAAGCACAGAACTGGAGGAAGAGAGAAAGCAGGATCCGCCAGGAAAACGCAGCGCACCCGCGGCAAAGCACGGAGCACCGGCAGCAAAGCACGGATCGGCTCATAAGCATCCTGGAGCGCCAAGCAGATGCTATCCAGGAGCTCGTAGCCATGCAGAAGGAGCAGTACTGCAAACGCAACGCCCCCCCCCCCTCACAGCCCTTGTCCCAAAACTCTTTCCCTTGTGCCCCACTGCTACCTCCAACCCACTTTCCCCAACTTCCGGGTTCCTCACGCCACCAGCTGCCTCCAACACCAGTATCTTCACCACCCAGCCCTGAAAACCACGACCCTTACCCTCTGCACTCAACCCCCATCACCATGCAGTATAGCTATCCTGAAGTGCAGCACTCACTGCACAGCACACCAGACAGGACATACATGAATCTGTGATTGTACCGTTCCCCACTCCACCCCCTTGCCCTTTCTGATTCCCAAGCAGTTGTGTTTCTTTTCAATAAATAAATTTTCTTTTCAATAAATGGATTTTTTGGCTATGAAAACATTCTTTATTATTGCATAAATTAAAAGATTCCTTAGCCCAGGAAAGAAACAGGCACTGCAAGTCTGCTTAGCAAACACCGATTCCTAAAGATTGGAACTACTGCACTTCACTCCCGTGCAGGGCACCAGATATCACTGCTGGTTTTCAGCCTCAAATTGCTCCCTCAAGGCATCCCTAATCCTTGCAGCCCCGCGCTGGGCCCCTGTAATAGCCCTGCTCTCTGGCTGTGCAAATTCAGCCTCCAGGTGTTCAACCTCGGAGGTCCATGCCTGAGTGAAGCTTTCACCCTTCCCTTCACAAATATTATGGAGGGCACAGCACGCGGATATAACCGCAGGGATGCTGTGTTCGACCAAGTCCAGCTTCCCAAACAGAGATCGCCAGTGGCCCTTTAAACGGCCAAAGACACACTCCACAGTCATTCGGCACCAGCTCAGCCTGTAGTTGAACCGTTCCTTGCTGCTGTCAAGGCTCCCTGTGTAGGGTTTCATGAGCCACGGCATTAACGGGATCTCCAAGGATCACAATGGGCATTTCAACTTCCCCTACTGTGATCTTCCGCTCTGGGAAAAAAGTCCCGGGCTGCAGCTTCCTGAACAGCCAAGTGTTCCGAAAGATGCGTGCGTCATGCACCTTTCCTGGCCAGCCTGTGTTAATGTCAATGAAACGCCCACGGTGATCCACAAGCGCCTGGAGAACCATAGAGAAATACCCCTTCCAATTAACATACTCGGATGCTAGGTGGGGTGGTGCCAGAATAGGAATGTGCGTCCCATCTATCGTCCCTCCACAGTTAGGGAACCCCATTTGTGCAAAGCCATCCACTATTTCCTGCACGTTACCCAGAGTCACGGTTCTTCTGAGTAGGATGCGATTAATGACCCTGCAAACTTGCATCAACACGATTCCAACGGTCGACTTTCCCACTCCAAACTGGTTTGCGACCGTCCGGTAGCTGTCTGGAGTTGCCAGCTTCCAGATTGCAATAGCCACCCGCTTCTCCACTAGCAGGGCAGCTCTCAATCTCGTGTCCTTGCGCCGCAGGGTGGGGGCGAGCTCCTCACACAGTCCCATGAAAGTGGCTTTTCTCATCCGAAAGTTCTGCAGCCACTGCTCATCATCCCAGACTTCCATGATAATGTGATCCCACCACTCAGTGCTTGTTTCCCGAGCCCAAAAGCGGCGATCCATGGTGCTGAGCATGTCCGTGAATGCCACAAGTAATTTCGTGTCGTATGCGTTACGCGGCTCGATAGCATCGTCGGACTCCTCACTCTCAATGTCACTTTGGATCTTAAGGAATAGTTCGACAGCCAAACGTGACGTGCTGGCGAGACTCATCAGCATACGCCTCAGCAGTTTGGGCTCCATTTCCCGCAGACAGATCACGCTGCACAGAAACCGTTGAAAGATGGCGCCAAAGGATGACGGAAACAAAGGGATTTCTGGGATGCGAAGCGATGCATCACGGGGCATTGGGACATGACCCAGAATCCCCCGCACCCACGCCCCCTTCCCACAACCCACGGCACCAGAATGGGAAGAGGTGCTCTGTGGAATAGCTGCCCATAATGCGCCGCTCCCAATTGTGCTGCAATTGCTGCAAATGTGGCCGCGCCACTGCGCTGGCAGCTGTCAGTGTGGACAGACTGCAGCGCTTTTCCCTACTCAGCTTACAAAGACAGGTTTATCTCACAGCGCTGTACAGCTGCAAGTGTAGCCAAGGCCTCATTGAAGTCAGTGGGACTATTTGCATGAGCAGAGAGGACTCAAGTGAGAAAGGGTTTTCAGGATCAGGTCTTTTATTCTTGACCAAAGGACGCAGAATGATTGCATCAATTATCTATGGTAATTATGTCACTGAATTATAACAACAGTAATAGTTCAGTCATTTTCCAGTTATCTTTCTTGAGGCTAATGAGTGCATTTCATGTCCTCTTAATCATAAGGATCCTCGTCATAAATCACTCACTATTCATGGGGGAGTTCACTTCACTTTAGGCAGAACAAATAATGTAATGATCCTTTTGAAATTCACCTCTCAACAAGGTGGCAAGTCTGTGAAAAGCAGAGAGTGGTTATCACAACATCTGTCCCATGGCACATTGCTTTTGTAGTGCTACAAGGAGCTTTTTATTTAAGCGGATGGCAGGAGAACATCTATTATCCTTTCCTACAAGACTTTAAAAAAACAAATAACAAAAACAAACAACCCCCCCCCCCCACACACACACAAAATATTGCCTCTATTCTACCCCTCCAAAATTACTTATTTTTCTTCTGCTATAGTGACCATTCTATAACCTTTACTGTTTTTTCCCCAGTCAGTTCTATAAGAATTTTAATTTCCCTATGGTTTAAAATGGATTGTCAGCTATTGCCAAAAAGGGGTAAGTGGCCTACTCTCAGGCAGAGGGATGGGGAGGGGACTATGAAGTGGGATATCTCAGAGATCAGATTCTAATCTCAGTTATGCTGCAGTAAATCTGGAGGAACTCTACCTCTGTGGCTGATTTTCAGAGGGGCCAAGTTCCTGCAGCTCTCATTGAAGCCAATGGGAGCTATGTGTGCTCCTCACCCCTGAAAAGCATCTTTTAGCAGGGCCTGGTGGATTTAGTCAGGCATC
>NW_020698235.1:0-7141 GCF_002925995.2 Terrapene triunguis | reverse complement strand
GGGGTTATAGTGGACCACAAGCTAAATATGAGTCAACAGTGTGATGCTGTTGCAAAAAAAGCAAACATGATTCTGGGATGTATTAACAGGTGTGTTGTGAGCAAGACACGAGAAGTCATTCTTCCGCTCTACTCTGCTCTGGTTAGGCCTCAGCTGGAATATTGTGTCCAGTTCTGGACACCGCATTTCAAGAAAGATGTGGAGAAATTGGAAAGGGTCCAGAGAAGAGCAACAAGAATGATTAAAGGTCTTGAGAACATGACCTATGAAGGAAGGCTGAAAGAATTGGGTTTGTTTAGTTTGGAAAAGAGAAGACTGAGAGGGGACATGATAGCAGTTTTCAGGTATCTAAAAGGGTGTCATAAGGAGGAGGGAGAAAACTTGTTCACCTTAGCCTCTGAGGATAGAACAAGAAGCAATGGGCTTAAACTGCAGCAAGGGAGGTCTAGGTTGGACATTAGGAAAAAGTTCCTAACTGTCAGGGTGGTTAAACACTGGAATAAATTGCCTAGGGAGGTTGTGGAATCTCCATCTCTGGAGATATTTAAGAGTAGGTTAGATAAATGTCTATCGGGGATGGTCTAGACAGTATTTGGTCCTGCCATGCGGGCAGGGGACTGGACTCGATGACCTCTCGAGGTCCCTTCCAGTCCTAGAATCTATGAATCTATGAACACAGTCAGGACAGAAATAATAGGATTACCAGTATCACACAGGAAAAGGAAAGTTGCCGCCTGGAATGTATTTCAAAAGAAGTTTATTAAGGAATCAAACTCTAGCTCCATACGAACCTGGATTAGTCCCATAAAGTCCCCCCCGGTGCTGCTGCCCCCGCCCGTGTTCCTGCCCCGCCCCACTCCTGCCCGAGTCCCGCCCCCTTGGAAACGCCGACCCCGCGCCCCAGCCGAGCAAGGGCCCAGCGCCGCCGTGCGGGAAGCGGGTGTCCCCCTGTTTACGGTCCCCCAGGGGAAGGCGGCGGCGGCTCTCACCCTGCGCGTCCCCGCGAAGGCAGCTTCCGGAAGTGGGGCCGCGGAACCCGTGTTCACAGCTCCAGCGGCGCCGCCCGGGCGGGATTAGCGGGACACGCTGCGGTCAAGATGGCGGCCGCCATGGAGGGCCCACGTGGGGTCGGTGCTGCAGACGCCGCCGCCGACTCGGCAGAGGAGAGCGGTAAAGGGCTGATGGCTCCTGACCCTGGGAGGGGTTGGGGGCACCGGGTAGAGGCCTGGGCTTGGGGATGTAGTAAAACTAACTGCGGTTTCGCTGCGGCCTTGTGAGAGCGCGGGCACCCCGCAGCCTGGCATGGGGCTCTGTGCGGTGCGGACATCCGCAGCCCAGGGGCTCTGCGTGAGCATCTGCAAACCCGCCGCTGTCTTCTCCCCAAACCACCTTTCGGTGTCCGCATCTCTTCCCCTCTTTCGTTCCTCGCTGCTGCAGGCTGCTAATGGTCCCACTTCCATCCTCCAGGGTCCTCCCCACCCCCCATAGGATTTTCATAACCTCTCTTTGTCCCTCCCCACCCCCTGACCCTCTTCTGTTTCTGCTTCTCAACTTTCCCGTGCTCAGATCCCCCCCCGAGCCTCCGTTCCAGCCTGCCATGTTCCCGTTTTCCTCCTCGCTTTGCCCTGCGCCCAATCCCCGCTGCTGCCCCTAAAGATATCTTCGTTTTCGGCTCCCTGCTGCCTAGGAGAGCAGCACGAAAAAACAACAGTAGGATGCAAGGGGAGGCAGGCAGTAACTGATCTACTGGGGTGTGTGTGTGTGTGTGTGTGTGTGCGGGGGGGGGGGGAGGGAGCCCCAAATACCTCTCTCAATAAAACTCAATTGCTAAAACTAAGCACTCCACTTTAATTTAGTCTGAGCTACCTATGCTTTATCCTGCATTTTTAAGAGCTGTTTCAAGATGCACACAATTAATATGCTTGGTTGAAAAAATTTATTTAGTATGCAAAACTTGTCTGGTAAGTAGGACTAGCCTCTCTAGTTACTACTGTGGGCAATGGAAATGTCTCTAAATTATCTAAAGCAGAAACTTCACTTGAACTTTCATGGTACCACATGTGATTTTTAGCTATATCATTCCCTTTGGCAATTTACAATTTCTGTAGTAAAGTTTTTGGTTAGGCGTGTACTATGGAGCCTGTGTTGGCATAGCCTGCTTGTGTAGATGCTGAAGGAGTTTTTCTGTCAGTGTAGGAACACCACCTCCCTGAAATTCATTAGCTATGTTGACAGAAGCACTCATCCATTGGCATTGCTGCGTCTACGCTGGGGGTTTTGTTGGCATAGCTGTTGTTGGTCAGGGGTGTTGTTTTTTTCCACGTCCCTGAATGATATAGCTCTGCCTGCAAAACTTTTAAGTATAGACCAAGGGCTTGTCTACACTACCGGCCGGATCGACGGGCAGCAATCGATCCAGCGGGGGTCGATTTATCATGTTTAGTATAGATGCGATAAATCGACTGCTGATTGCTCTAGCGTTGCCTCCGGTACTCCACCTCAACAAAAAGCGCAAGGGGAACTGACAGAAAAGCGTCGCTCATTGGCACACTGCAGTGAAGATACCGTGGTAAGTAGATCTAAGTACGTCGACTTCAGCTACGTTATTCATGTAGCTGAAGTTTCCAAACTTTATTGGTTCGTGTACAACCACCTTCAAAAATTGTTTTGAAGTGAATGATGGAACATCAAGCTCATCTACACAGACCACAGTTTGGGAAACCCTGCACTAAGTCATAGCTCTTTGCCATTCCAAATGCTGAGTCAGACCCTAGTTCAACAGTGCTTTGTATGCGTCTCTTGCAGTGGAACTGGCATTTGTCTGAAGATAAAACTTTGTTCTCAAACTAATCTAAGCAATGTGTAGTGTTTGGAGTTGACTCCAGATAGCTGTAAATTAAATTACAAATTGGAAGCTGCAAGGGTAGATCCACTGTTGGTTTTATTTTTTCCTGACTTCACAATCAGCTTGGCTCTGCTTTGATTTGGCTCTTGTAAAACTAGTGCTTTTTAAAGTCAATAGAGCACTGTTGCCAAACCCAAAGACACAAAATCCTGAGATTTAAAAATAATACATTTTGGGTTCATTTTGTCTGTCTTCTGGATTCTGAGCCTTTAGGGTACACTTGTATGATGTTTTCAAGCTTTTCTTCATAACCAGGAAGGCCAGAAGATTTTTTTTAATGAAAGCTGAAATTCTCACATAATCACATGAATCCAGGAGCTAGAACTTTACATCAGATCTCACCAGATTTGTGATCAAGTTGCAAGAGTTGGCAACATTAAGGTGGTGTGTAGGACTCCTGAGTTTTGCTCATGACAGTGCTGCTGACTCACTCTGACCTGCGGTAAATAGGTTTACATCTGTGTCTCAGTTTCCCCATCTGTAAGCTAGGAATAATACGAGCCTAGTTTAGCTAATGCTAGTAAAGAGATCCTCAGACTAAAGGTCCTATAGAAGGGCAAATTCAGAGCTGTGCTATTACTTGAAGATCTTGTGTACGTGAGAAAGTCGCAGTGGTTTAATTAAAGGTGTGATTTTAAAACTGATTTAGTTGAACCCGTTCAAAAGGCTGTGTGAGCACTCTTAAACCAAAATAAATCTCAACACTGGGGTTTGCACTGATTGAACCACATTGGTTTAAAAAACCCATATAAATTAAACTGGTCCAACTTTGTGGTATAGATGAGGTCTAGAGTGGATTGCTGAATAATTGGCAAATTCTTTGTGTTAGTAGGCAATAGACAACAGCTGTGTGATTACCCATTCTCACATGTCCAAAAAACCTGCTGGTGACTCACGGAAGCAGGGTGTGTGAAGATGTCTTGGTAGTATAAGGACAGTGCAGCTTTTAGAAATTACTAAATAAGATGGGATGATGGCAGAATAAGCATCTAAATGAGTCTTCCATTTTATCATTGTGCTAACTCCACGATCAGCACTCATGAAGTTCTCCTTCCTCCACTCATGATGGGCCATGTGGGGCATACAACATCATGACATGGAGACAGAACACTATTGGAATTTGTATTTTGTGGTTTAAATAAATATACTTCTGAGAACACTGCAGTTTTATTCGATCCAAATGCTGACTGTTCACAATAGTGTTCATATAAGCATAACAGAGCCAGATCATGATACCCTTACTTGTGTTGCATAGTACCTTGCACCGTGAGACATTCCACTGAAGACAATGAGACTACTCATGGAGTAAGGTATCCAGTGTGTGCAATGGTACTGCAGTTTGGTCTGGGTTACTGAGGGGCAGCATGGTTTTGTGCTTAAATTAAGAGCCTGGGACTCAAGTCTCTTAGGTTCTGTTCATGGCTCCATCTTGCTTTGCCAGGTGATCTTGGACAACTAACTTAACTTACCCATTTGCTGGGCTTGTAAAATTCACTCACCACTTGGCTCTGTGCAAATAAGAAATTACCCCCTCAGGAGTGGGATGGGCTGATTCTGACTCTGGGATGAAATAGTTCAGTTCTTCAAAATCTTTTTTTCCCCTGCTTCAGCTAGGTATTCTGTATTGTTAACTAAATATGTGTTAAGGATTTGCTTTCTTTAAAAGTGCACGTACAAAAATTCCATTTGCAAGCTTTGTGAGCCTCGGTTCTGACTGTGTTTTCTCCCTTAAGCATGACCCCTTTTATTGCTGTCCAAATGGAACATTTTGAGAACCGTATAGTTGGGGACATGGTGTGGTGGTGGGGATTGTAGGTTGGGGAAATGGAGGGTGAAAGAGGAGATGAGATTTGGGAAGGGAGGAGGAAGGTGAAGGGAAAATGCATGCTGGGCACAGTTTTATGAATAGTCTTTTCTTTGGTTCTCCTTGCCGTAGCATCTGTCTGTAATGTGTGGAAGAAAAATTGTGGGGTGTGTGTGTGGGGGTGGGGGGGTCTTCCGTCTGGAAAACATCTGCTGGAGGTCTCATGAAGCCAGCAGTAAAATATCATTAGTTTCTTAAAATTATAGACAAAAGGTAGTGCACCCAACATGAAGTAACTCTACTTTGGATCTCACTGTAGGGAATAAATCACTGGCCTGAAAGTTGGTGGTTACTTAGGGCCCAGTTATCATGTCCTGATTATATCCAATAAAGGCAAACAGAAGACCATCTTAACCAACATAAATATATCTGCTGCTTCAAAAAGGGTAGCTTTCCAAAGCTGAGGAAAATTATGAGTGAAATTGACTGGGAGGAAAAATTTAGACAGAAAAATGTGAATGAAAATTGGACGTTCTTTAAGAAGCATTTTTATGTATCAAGAAAGAGGACAACTTTGGCTAAAAGGTCATCTTGTGAAGGCTGCAATCAGAAATAAAAAAGCTGTATATTTACCAATGGAAAAAAGGGGGATATTGATAGCAGTCAATATTAATGAGACGTTATGAAATGACGAAACTTGTCAGGGAAGCTAGACAGCAGGGGAAGATCCATGGCTGTCAGGGCTAAGAACAATAAGGAGTTTTAAAATATACTAGGAACAAAAATCATAGTAATAGTAAAGGCCCATTAATAGATGGAGATGATAAAATTATTAATGATGGAGAGAAGGCAGAAGTGTTCAATACACATTTCGGTTTTTTATTTAGATAGAAGCAAGATGACATACTCATATCCTAAGGACTTTCCATTTCATTAGTAATCTCTAACCAAGGATGACATTAAACATGATCAACTTTTTTTTTAAATCAAGCCTGGAGAACTTGTACCCAAGAGTCCTAAAAGAGCTGACTGGGGGGATGTCTGGCCTGTTGGCATTAATATTTAGTAAATCTTGGAATACCAGGGAAATTCCAGAAGACTGGAATAGTGCTAATGTTGTGCCTATATTCAAACAGGGCAAGTAGGAAGACCTAGGTAATTATAGGCCAGATAGCCTTACATCAGTTCCAGGTAAAATAATGGAAGCGCTGATATGAGAGTCAGGGGATAAGAATTATAGTATGGAAATATAATTAATGCCAGTCAACATGATTTTATGGAAAATAGATTTTGTCAAACACACCGGATTTCATTCTTTGAGGAGATGACCAGTTTGGTTGATACAGGTAATTGTGTAGATGTAATATTCTCAGATTTTGTAAGGTGTTTGATTTAGTACTGCATCATATTCTGGTTAAAAAAACCCAACACTATGCCGTATCAATAATGCACATGTTAAATGCATTGAGATCTGGCTAACTCAGATCTCAAAGAAGTCATTGATAGGGCATCTTCTTTGAATTGGGGTGTTGTGATGCTTTGGGGTCAACCCAGACTGGTAAGGGGTTGTGTTACTGCCTGCCCTGCAACTCTGGGTACCTTAAATGCTATCCTGCTGTGGCTCACAGCCCTGACACCAAGAGCCAGCATACAAGTGTGCAAGTCACACCGGGTATGTCTACGCAGCAAAGAAAACCTGCAGGTGGCCCGTGCTGGGCTCTAGGACCCTGCATGGTAGGAGGGGTCCAGAGCTTGGGTTCAAGCCCAAGCCCGGAAATCTACACAGCAATGAAACAGCCCCACAACCCAAGCCTTGCGAGCTCAAGTCAGCTGGCATGGGTCAGCCACGGGTTTCTCTTTGCTATATAGCCATATCCACGCTAGCTTTTACTGCCAGGCTCCTTTTTTCAGAGTGACCCCAACACTCTCCCAATCCCAGATTTCCCCCAAATTGTATGCCGTTTAGTGTCCAGCCCTATTCCTGCCCATTTAAAGACGTTATTAGGTTTGCTGTTTCCTTAAAGAGTCACTACCCAGCGGCTTATCTTAACTCGGGTTAACAAATACTCTATTTTAATCAAAGCAGCAAATTGGCTTATAGTAAAAATAAAACAAGTTTATTAAACAAAGAGTCATGGGTTTAAATGATAACAGGTATAAGGAGTAAGGAGAGAAAAGATTAGAAACAAACAAAAATACACTTCTAAAACTAAAGCTTAATTTCAGCAAATAATCTTTGTCTAAGCAGGTGTCTCACTTATCCTGAGTTCCCAGAGTCTTCAACCCCTTGGTTGAAGGACACAACGTTCTGTGATTTCAAGAGCTCTGGCCTCTTTGGTCCCTCAAGAGATGGATGCCAAAATGGCCTTTTCCCCTCCTTAGATCTTTCCAGAGTTCACTGACCTTGCTTCAAGAGGCACAAATGCTTCATC
>NW_020698234.1:10252-14093 GCF_002925995.2 Terrapene triunguis | reverse complement strand
GGACCATAGGTTTCTCTTTGTGTCCCTTAGCTTCCCTTATCAATTTTCTACAATTCCTAACTTCTGATTTATATTCATTAGTATAAACTTCCCCTTTCTTCCATTTGTCATTATAAAAAAAAAATTTTACAGCTGCCTTCACTTCCCTTCTAAACCAAGTTGTTGTTGTTTTAACCAGAAGAGCCTTCTTCCTTGATTGTGGTATTGTGGGCATCTAGCAAGTTGTTCTTAAAGATTTCCAAGGAGCACTTACATTTTTCTGATTAAATTCTTCCTTCTAGCTAATTTGTCTCATAACTAGGGCTGTCAATTCATTGCAGTTAACTCACGCGATTAACTAAAAAAAATTAATTGTGATTAATCACAGTTTTAATCGCACTGTTAAACAATAGAATACCCAATTGAAATTTATTAAATATTTTGGATGTTTTTCTAAATTTTCACATATATTGTATTCTGTGTTGTAATTGAAATCAAATTGTATATTATTTTTATTACAAATATTTGCACTGTAAAAATGATAAAAGAAATAGTATTTTTCAATTCACCTCATACAAGTACTGTAGTGCAATCTCTTTGTTGTGAAAGTGCAATTTACAAATGTAGATTTTTTTAACATAACTGCACTCAAAAACAAAACAATGTAAAACTTCAGAGCTTACAAGTCCACTCAGTCCTACTTCTTGTTCAGCCAATTGCTTAGACAAACAAGTTTGTTTGCATTTACAGGAGATAATGCTGCCCTCTTCTTATTAATAATGTCACCAGAAAGTGAGAACAGGCATTTAGATGGCACTTTTGTAGCCGGCATTGCAAGGTATTTACATGCCAGATATGCTAAACATTCGTATGCCCCTTCATGCTTCGTCCACCATTCCAGAGGACATGCTTCCATGCTGATGATGCACGTTAAAAAAAATAATGTGTTAATTAAATTTGTGACTGAACTCCTTGGGAGAGAATTGTATGTCCCCTTCTCTGTTTTACCCACATTCTGCTATATATTTCATGTTATAGCAGTCTTGGATGATGACCCAGCACATGTTCATTTTAAGGACACTTTCACTGCAGATTTCACAAAATGCGAAGAAAGTATCAATATGAGATTTCTAAAGATAGCTACAACACTCGACCCAAGGTTTAAGGATCTGAAGTGCCTTCCAAAATCTGAGAGGGACAAGGTGTGGAGCATGCTTTCAGAAGTCTTAAAAGAGCAACACTCCAATGCGGAAACTACAGAACCCAAATCACCAAAAAAGAAAATCAACCTTCTGTTGGTGGCATCTGACTCAGATAATGAAAATGAGCATGCATTGGTCTGCACTTCTTTGGATGGTTATCGAGCAGAACCCATCATCAGCAAGGACACATGTCCCCTGGAATGGTGGTTGAAGCATTCAGGGACATATGAATCTTTAGCGCATCTGTCATGTAAATATCTTGTGACACCGGCTACAACAGTACCATCAGAACACCTGTTTTCACTTTCAGGTAACATTGTAAACAAGAGGCGGACAACATTATCTCCTGCAAATGTAAACAAACTTGTTTGTCCGAGCGACCGGCTGAAGAAAAAGTAGGACTGAATGGACTTGCAGGCTCTAAAATTTTACATTGTTTTATTTTTTGATTCAGGGGGTTTTTTTGTACATAATTCTACATTTGTAAGTTCAACTTTCATGATAAAAAGATTGCACTATAGTACTTGTATTAGGTGAATTGAAAAATACTATTTATTTTGTTTTTTTACAGTGCGAATACTTGTAATCAAAAATAAATATAAAATGAGCACTGTACACCTCATATCTGTGTTTTAATTTAAATCAATATATTTGAAAATGTAGAAAACATCCAAAAATATTTAAATAAATGGTATTCTATTATTGTTTAACAGTGCGATTAATCATGATTAATTTTTTTAATCGCTTCACAGCCCTACTCATAACTGTTTTCAGCTTTGTGAAATTGACCCTCTTAAACATTAAACATGTATATTACTGGTCTGGACTTTATTCTGCTTGCTTGCACATTGATTTTCAGTTCTGCGATCAGTTCCTTTTTATCTCTTAGGACAATGACTAATATATAGAATTCCCCTGTGTTGGCTGCAACAGTTTTTGAGTGAGGAATCATAGAAATGTAGGGCTGGAAGGGACCTTGAGAAGTCATCCAGTCCAGCTCCCTCTGCTGTGGCAGGACCAAGTAAACCTAGATAGACCATCCCTGATGGCATTTGTCCAAGTTGTTTTTAAAAGTTTCCAGTGTTGTGGATTCCATGACCTGCCTTGGAAGCCTATTCTAGAGCTTAATGACCCCTAAAGTTAGAAAGTTTTTCTTAATATCTAACCTAAATCTCCCTTGCTGCAGATTAAGCCCATTACTTCTTGTCCTACCCTCAGTGGACATGGAGAACAGTTGATCACCTTTCCCTTTATAACAGCTCTTAACATATTGGAAGACTGTTATGAGGTCCCTGCTCAGTCTTTTTTTCTCAAAACTATCATTTTTGTTGCTCTCCTCTGGACTCTCTCCAATTGTCCACATCTTTCCTAAAGTGTGATGCCCAGAATTGGACACCGTATCCAGCTGGGGCCTCACCAGTGCCAAGTAGAGCGGAACAATTACCTCCTGTGTGTTACATCCAAAATTCCTGTTAATGCAGACCAGAATGATACTAGTCTTTTTTGCAGCTCCATCACATTGATGACTCATATTCAGTTTGTGGTCCACTATAACCCCCCAGGTCCTTTTCAGCTGTACTACAACCTAGACAGCTATTCCCCACTTTTTAGTTGTGCATTTGATTTTTCCTTCTTAAGTGAAGTACTTTGCACTTGTCTTTATTGAATTTCATCTTGTTGAATTCAGACCAATCCTTCAATTTAACAAGGTCATTTTGAACTTTAAACCTGTCCTCCAAAGTGTCCAAAGGAAATTGTCATCTTTTATGTTTAGAAATTCCAGGATGGTTTAGTACTGGCAGCATGAGCCCTCCAGCATGTGAAACTCAAACTGAAGTCCTCCATGGTCACAGAGCTTTTTCCCCACACATTACAGATAAGTGTGTAAGGAGGTGGTCATCAGGTTCTCTAGTGTGATTTGGTGGTCTGTAGCAGACACCAGCTATCACCCCTTCTTGCACTTTATCTGTTAGGACATTGATCCATACCCATTCAAGATCATTTTCTTCCAAGTTATCGGCAACTCGGAAACAGGTAACATAATTTTTTACATAGAGTGCCACTCCCCCTCCTTTTTTGCTCACTTGGTCCTTCCTAAATAGGCAGGGGTGAAAGTAACTTACAGGACTTACCAGTACTGCCGGAGTCCTGAGGGGGCGTGGCCTCATCCGGAAGAGGCATGGCCTCAACTGGAAGAGGCGGGGCCTCTCAAGATTTAAAGGCCCTGGAGCACCGGCTGTGGCTGGGAGCCCCAGGGCCTTTAAATCAACCCGGGGCTTCCAGCTGCAGAGGTGGCTGGGAGCCCCCAGGGCTCAGGGGCAAATTAAAGGGCTCAGAGCTCCCGCGGCTGCGGGGAACCCCAAGCCTTGCCGGGCTGGGGCTGGAATTTAAAGGGCCCGGAGCTCCTGCCGCTGCGGGGAGCTCTGAGCCCTTTAAATCCGTCCCCAGCCCGGCCGCCAGAGCTGCGGGCGGGATTTAAAGGGCTCTGGGCTGCCCGCAGCCGTGGGAGCTCTGAGCCCTTTAAATCCCAGCCCCAGCCCAGCCCCAGCCCGGCCGCCAGAGCCGCGGGCGGGATTTAAAGGGCTCTGGGCTGCCCGCAGCCACGGAGAGCTCTGAGCCCTTTAAATCCTGGCCCCAGCCCAGCCGCCGGAGCTGCGGGC
>NW_020698234.1:0-10242 GCF_002925995.2 Terrapene triunguis | reverse complement strand
GGCCCCAGCCCAGCCGCCGGAGCTGCGGGCAGGATTTAAAGGGCGTACTGGCTCTTGTCATTACACCATACCAGACCGTACCGGCTTACTTTCACCTCTGTAAATAGGTTATAACAGTGATTTTAACATTCCAGTTGTGTGAATCATCCCACCAGGTTTCAGTAATAGCAACCAGCTCCAATTAATGCTAATAAGTTAGCAATTCCAATTCCTCTTGTTTATTACCCAGTCTCCTAGTGTAATCTTTGTGTGGGCTAGTGTTCACTTCACCACCCCTCTTCTAGTGCTTCCACACAACTCATATAGAAAAGCACATGGAGACCCAGAAGTTAGTCATTAAGGATTTTCAGCAAGGATCACACACAGTCAGCCTCCCACAATTCAGTTCAAAAAGAACAAAAGACATTAACTTAAATCTTAGGTACAACTTTGTAAAATGTTATAATGATAAAAGAACATAACAATAGCTTAATTTCTACTACACAACAAAGCTATTTCATAATCCGCATACATTATCTTCACAGTTATATATAAACAAAAGAAACAAACTAAATCTAAACAAGGTTCGTCCCCACAGACACAGTGAGAAGTAACTCAGAGCTCCAGCATCTTACGCTGAAGTCACCTGAGTCTCAGAGTCTTTGTTCATCAACTGTATACCGTCTGCTGAGTCTAAAGCACTTCCTTCCTCTTGCTTGCAGAGATCACCAGTTGGAACCCACGCAGACTGGGGCATTGCTCAGTTATTTCAGCCAACTAATTAACAAAGCAATCAGTATTAAGTGTATAAATAAAAAACCCTGTTACAAGAAAAGTACAAAACTGAGAATAGCAAAATCTAGATGACTCTTTGCCCACCGTCACTTTTAACCAAGAAAAGAGCTGGTGATCCACACTGGTTAAGACAATTTGACTAAAACAATTTGGCTATCATCTAATAACATTCAAAGTAGACAATTAAAATGAAAGAAATTCATTTCCCCCCCCCCCCATTTCCCCTTTCTATACCTAACACTGCCAGGGCTTCCCTGTGGGAAGTTAACAATAGCACTAACCCTCTGCAAAATGCTTCAGACTTAGGGGATTTCCCCCAACCCAGGCTGGTCACGTATCCTTTTGTAGAACAGCTTCCCTGACTACTTGCCCTCAATGGAGTCTATTAGTCCAGCCACAGGGAACCTACTGAGCATGCCCAAAACTGCCACACCCAGTTCCAGAAACTTATGTGTGTGGAGTGCTAATTGTGAACCTGCCTAGCAGCAATAAACCAGACACAACTCATTCCTCTAGATCTCTTAAAGAGACACCTTCCTCTTAGGTATGTGGGTCACACTAGATAGGTAATTCAAAAATTTATTCTCTTCATGTCCTTTGGTTTCTTGATTAATTTTGTTCTGAACATCTCAATTTTGTACCGAGTGCTCATATCTTCCCTCTTTGTACCTTCCCCTTTTGCTGTTAGTTTAACTCCTTCCTGACTCCTGTAGCCAGCCTGTCCCCAAGGAGATTGGTCCCCCTTCTACAGAGGTGGAGGCCATCCAAACCATACAGCCCCCTCTCTCCCCATAGAAGATGGACCAGTGTTCCAGAAAACCAAAACCCTCTACCTTACACTACTTACCTAGCCAGTGATACACTTCCAGAATCTTTTGCCTTCTGTCTTTCTTTGCTCAGGAACAATAAGGGTATGTCTACACTACGAAATAAGGTCGATTTTATAGAAGTTGATTTTTAGAAATCGATTTTATACAGTTGATTGCATATGTCCACACTAAGCGCATTAAGTCAGTGGAGTGCATCCTCACTACCATAGCTAGCATCGACTTATGGACTGGTGCACTGTGGGTAGCTATCCCACAGTCTCCGCCGCCCATTGGAATTCTGGGTTAAGGTCCCAAAGCCTGATGGGGCCAAAACATTGTCGTGGGTGCTTTTGGGTACATGTCGTCAGTTGCCCCTCCTTCCGTGAAAGCAACAGCAGACAATTGTTTCATGCCTTTTTTCCTGGGTTACCCATGCAGACGCCATACCACAGCAAGCATGGAGCCTGCTCAGCTGACCGTCACCGCTGCTGTTGTGGGCAAGTCTACTGTGGGGGCTGCTGTGATCCAAGTAGCCAGGGAGATTAGAAGAGCACAACAAGGCACAGCAAGGTGCGCTGCACATCAGAGAGGCTTTGAAAACCAGTTTCATGACTGGCCAGGCTTCGGTGTGACAGTTGTGTGTGTTTCTCCTTGATGCAAACCCACTCCCTTTGTTGATTTTAATTCCCTGTAAGCCATCCACCCTCCCCCCTTCGAAATAAAGTAACTTTTGTTTTGAAACCATGCATTCTTTCTTTATTAATTAAAAAAAATGAGATAACGGACAAGGTAGCCCGGGTGGGGTGGGGGAGGAGGGAAGGACAAGGCCACATTGCTTATTGTAGCCACACTAAAAATCAAACTGTTTGAATGACAGCCTTCTGTTGCTTGGGCCATCCTCTGGAGTTGAGTGGCTGGGTGCCTGGAGCCTCTCCCACCTCCCCCCCGCGTTCTTGGCGTCTGGGTGAGGAGGCTATGGAACATGGGGAGGAGGGTGCATGGTTATACAGTGGATGCAGCGGGGGTCTGTGCTCTTGTTGGCTTTCCTGCAGCTCCAACAGATGCTTCATCAGGTCCGTTTGCTGCCCCACAGATGCTTCATCATGTCCATTTGCTCCCCCATTAGCCTCAGCACTGTGTCCTGCCTCCACTCTTCGTGCTCACTTAATTCTTTCCTGGCCTCTGCCACTGAATGCCTCCATGCATTAAGCTGTGCCCTATCAGTGCGGGAGGACTGCATGAGCTCAGAAAACATGTCATCGCGAGTGCATTTTTTTCACCTTCTAATCTGCGGTAACCTCAGAGACGGAGATGATAGGGGGAGTGTAGAAACATTCTACATTCTGCGATTCTGGGGGGACTGCATGGTCACCTGTGCTGCTGAGTTCGCCATGCTGACCAAACAGGAAATGAAATTCAAAAGTTCCTGGGGCTTTTCCTGTGTACCTGGCTAGTGCATTGGAGTTCAAAGTGCTGTCCAGAGTGGTCACAATGGAGGCCAATACCATCGATTTGCGTCCACACTACCCCAAATTCAACCCAACAAAGTTGATTTTAGCGCTACTCCCCTTGTCGGGGAGGAGTACAGAAGTCAATTTTAAGAGACCTTTAGGTCGACGGAATGGGGTTGGTTGTGTGGACGCAGTCATTTTTAAATCGACCTAATGTGGCTAAATTCAACCTAACCCCATAGTGTAGACCAGGCCGAAGACTCTCAGAGAAGATCACTTGGACATTCTTATTCTTCAGCACGCTTCTGAGTTACCTGAAATCATCAGCTACCTGTGAGATATCCCGCAGTGCAGTTTCATTAGTGCCGATATGAACCAATACCATTGGATTCTTGCCCGTAGACTTCAGAAGCCGATCCATTCATAGAGTGATGTCTCGTGTCTTAGCTCTGGGAAGGCAGCACACTGTCCTGTTGTCCACCAGTTCCTTGCAGAATGTTCTTTTGATTTTTCTGAGTATTGAATTCCTTAGGTGGTTGGAGAAGTCTTTGCAGTAAGCTTGATTTTGGTACAGGTTGGGCCGAGCTGCTATCCACACATGTGTCCCGTACATCTCTCTGGTCCCTTGGACCTGCTGGATCTTGAGAGATATCTTCCATAGTTTCCACGCTGAGGACCTGGTATCAGTCTGAAACTTCTAGCTGTGTGGAATTCCTCCTGCCTCTCTTCTCTCTGGCGGCCACAGCCTGTCCATCCTCATCTGCCTCCAGTCATGTAGAATGCCACTGTGGCCTCTTGCCTCTGGTGGTTATGAACTGCCAGGCCTCCTCTCTGGCTCCCTCTCTCTGCGAATCCTTGCTGACCAGCTCCATCTTTCCTTGTACTGGAGTGCTAAACTGTGTTATACAGTTCAACCACTAGGTGGCACACTGTGCAACACACCTTACTTAAGCTCACAACAGCCTTTCCAGGCAGTGTATTAAAGGAGTTTATAGTGAACACAGCAGGTGTGTATCTCACCCAGAACAAAGCTCTTTCACCAGTTTGTATCTGGTACAGGAGCCTGACCTGCTAGTAGCAGCCCTGCAACCTACCAAGTACAAGTACAAGGTATGCATGACAGAGACTGCAAATGCAATGAGGGCTTAGTGTGAAAAACTCAGGAGTGATGGGTACCCTTTGGCCAGAGGGCAGGCGGCATTCCTAGTTAGTCCATCCCTCCCTCCCCCAAAAGAATGCAGGTTTACAGCAGGGTGGAACCCAGGTGTGATATACCCGGGTACAATCCAGACCAATGAGTAGATGTATCACCCCTGCTCTCCAACCTGCAGTGCCCTTTACAATGACTTGCTGCTGCAGCCTCCAGCCCGGACTGGTCACAAACAGCCTCCAGCATGTAAGTCACTCCCAGCCATGTCTGTGTCTGTGTGTGCTGCAGCCAGCCGCCTCTTGGCTCTCACAAGCCTTGGTTATACTGCAGGGTGACCCCAACTCACTCCCAGATGCAGATTTCCCCCCCTGTAATCTATGTCCTGTATTGCCCAATCCTCTCCTGGACAATACAAAATTATCTAGGTCCATTATTTGATCAATGGAAATAATCTGCACATATTTTGTTATCCCAAATGGAGTTTCCCAAACACTTCAATTGAAACATACTGGACTAGATAAAACAAGTTTATTAATTACAAAGAGAGAGATTTTAAATGAGTACAAGTAACGAGGCAGAAAAGTCAGAAACACTTACAAGAAAAATAAAGATAAAACACAACTAATGCCTGACTTAACAAATTATGTTAAATCGAAAGCTATGTTTTTCACACCACGTGCTCTCACCAGTCTTACCGGCCAAACTTCTTAGGTCAGGATCCCTTCTTCTGTGTAATGACTGCTTCCTTTGTTCCTTCTTGTGCAGTGAATCGATGGACAGAAAGGGAGGAGGAGAGGTGCCTTGGGGTGTCTGTCTCTTCTTTTTATAGTCCTGTCGCCCCCCCCCCGCCCCGGTGAGAAGCATTTCCAGCTGGGAGTAAAGGCGACAGCCAGACTATATGGAAGGGAATTCCATGCTGTTTTTTGCTAAGTGCTTGTCTTCACGTACAATGCTATCACAGCACAGCTGCACTGGTGTATGGGCTGGGGTGGGGGCAGATAGGAGGAGGAGGAGGGGGCATGTATGGGCCAGGGGGCCAATAGGAGGAGGAGGGTGCATGTATGGCCTGGGGGAGTCAATAGGAGGGGGTTACATATGGGCTGGGGGGTCGATAGGAGGATGGGGTGTGTGTATGAACTGGGCGGGGGAGTCAATAGGAGGAGGGGGGGTGCGTATGGGTCAGGGGTCCATAGGAGGAGGAGGAGGGTGTGTGTATGGGCTGGGGGGCTCGATAGGAGGCAGGGGTGTATTGTCTTACCCAGTGGGAGCCATCTCTGGAGCTGGGTTGCTGAGGCCCCCCCAGACCTGGTGGTTGCAGTGGGGCTGGGCTGGTCTCGTGGGGGCAGGGCAGTGTGGGGCAGACAGGTGGGGGCATAAGGGTCGAGTGGGGCAGGTGGAGGCCACAGGAGGATGTGATGTTCTGTACCTCAGGGGAACACCCAGCACCCCAATGTTCATCATTGTAAAATGAGTGTGGGTATCCAATGCAAAGTTTGTCATGTCCAGTGTCTTTGGAAGGCTCATGATGCACTGAGCATTGTTTTTACAGTAATGTTATAGTAATGTTATAGGTTATAATTTCATGTATGTAGTTATGAGGCTGAAAATGTGTCCTCATGGCTCCAATAAGCCCAGGCAAAAACTCTCCAAGAACAGAGAGGCAGTTCACACCTCATCAGGGCAGATATGGGACAAACCCAGCCCAGCCCACAGGAACAAAGGACTCTGGCCTAGGCAGCAACAAAAGAATCTGTTAGACTCTCAAGGGAGTCATCCCCCTTCCTTTGGCCAGTTTGGAACTGTGATGAGGTAATGCTCACCTGACTCTGAAGGGGGGGGCAAAGCCAGGAGGGAAGAAAGGACATGATAAAAGGGAGAGACATTTGCCATGCTCTCTCTCTCTTCCACCTACATATACAGACACCACACCAAGCGACTGAAGCACTGATCAAAGGGGAGAGTCTGGCTGAAAAGCAACCAGCCAGCCTGTGGTGAGAAGTATCTAAGTTTGTAAGGACATTGAAGGTGTTAAGATCAGCTTAGAATGCGTTTTGATTTTATTTCATTTGACCAAATCTGACTTGTTATGCTTTGACTTATAATCACTTAAAATCTATCTTTCATAGTTAATAAATTTGTTTGTTTATTCTACCTGAAGCAGTGTGTTTGGTTTGAAGCGTGTCAGAGACTCCCCTTGGGATAACAAGCCTGATACATGTCAATTTCTTTGTTAAACTCATATAAGCTTGCAGCGTCCAGTGGGCATAACTGGTTAGTTATTGGTTAGTGTTATTCGGTTACACAGTCCAAGGAGCAGCTGGCCAAAAGTGCTCACTCACGTAGCTGGGAGCAGCTTACATGCTAGAGGCTGTGCGTGAACAGCCCAGGAGTGGGGGTTCTCACAGCAGAGCAGGGTAAGCCTGGCTCCCATAGTCAAGGATTGGAGTGACCTAGCAGATCACCAGTCTGGATAACACCAGAGGGGAATGTAACAGAGGAGCAGCCCTGTAACCCAGCCATCCCTAGGCTCCCCCGCCGGCTCTGTGACTGCACTCTGGAGGCTGTGCAGGCTCAGCACCTGGCCCCCACCACCCCATGGGACCCATTGCTCCCCCTTGTGGCATGATCAAGGCCCACCTGGCATTAGTGGGGGTAAAGCACTGTGAGCAATGTTCGGCAGCCTGGCTCATGTCACTAACATCCCTCTCCCCAGCCAGCGTGGGGCTGCAGCAAGTTCCTCCAGCTCCCGGCGACGGGCTGCGTTTCCCATCAGAGCGTGATTCCTGCCAGGCTCCATGCTGTGCCACTGGCAGCATGCTGCCCTCCCTGCCCTGTCATTCTGCAGCTCCTGCCCTGCCACAGGGCTGGGGCATGGGGTCCATCCCTTGGGACGGGGACCCAAGGATGCGTAGAAGGGGCCTCCTCTGCCCCCAGAGAGCCTGAGGAGATGCTAGGACACACTGCGTCCAATTCCCTCAGGCTGCTGGTGCCCAGGCTTTGGCTGCGTCAAACATCTCATGGCAAAGCATGACATCAAGGCAGCCATCGTCCCTCTGGAGTTAGAAACCGTGTACCTGGGCATCCCCTCCTGCTCTCCAATGGTGGTGCTGGGTGCTACTGGCCAGAGGCAGACACAGGCATAGTCCTGAATGGTTGTGGAAGGGGCTGTAGTACCCGTGCTGGACTGGGGAGTGAGTCCTGGCATCAGTATGAGCAGTGGTTCCGCTCTGCTGAGGGGTGAAGGGGCCAGAGAGAGCAGGCTTCCCCCCTAGCACAGACTGGCCCCCAGTCCTCAGCCCTGGGTGAGCCCCCCACGCACACACCCACTAGGGACCAGGCAGGGGAGCCAGTTCAGCTGAGCCTGCTCACGCTCTCCAGGGCCCTGTGTTGACCCCTGGAGCGTGGCTGAGATCTGAAGCTGCAGCAGGAGATGCTGTTGTGGAGAGGAAGCATCACCCCTTGGCGTGTCTGTAGCCTTGGGCTCCGCCAGAACTTCAGGCCTCACTGATTCTGGAGATCCAGAGCCAGGCCACCACCTCCGTAAAGCTGGTGAGGAGACTGCGCCCCCTGCTGTCAGATTCAGCATCGCCTAGAGGACCTGCATCATCTCTCCAGACTTGGAAACAGCTGAACCATTTGAAAAACATTGACTTTTGGGCAGAGAAATTTCAGCCCAAAGTTTACAAAAGTAATTGATTCCCCATCAAGTCTGATCAGTGGGCAGATTCGGGGTTCACTGGCAGAGCACTCTTACGGCTTCCCAGAGCAGGAAGGTGCATTTTGCTGTTTGCACTCATCACTGAAAGCTTCTAGCATAAAGTAAGTGAAATGCAAGTGCTCTGACCAGCTACCAGTGTGTGTGTGTCGGTACCTCCAGCCTGCCCTCTCCCTGCTCTGGTAGCTGGGCCGGGGGGATGGCACTCCTGGTTCCTGGCCCATTCATGTTACTTCAAGGTACTTGGCTTCAGAGACATTTTTAGCATCTGCCCAGGCACAGGAGAGAGGAGAGGGTGTAACATCTGCCAAATGTGGACCTTTTCCAATTAAAGGTCAAACCCACACTAAGGGAGGTGCTGTATTAACCTAGCTAGTCACTGCCAAGACCTGCGGTTAGTGGAGACATACTGTAAGCAGGGTCTGAATGAGTTCTCCCCTGTCAGCTAGCTGGGAGCAGGAGAGACTTCAGGAGCAAACTGTATTTACATGAAAACACCTACTCTGGCAAAATGTCCAGCAGATAGAGCTGTGTTGCTCAAAGTGATCAACTTTGGCTGGTGTTGGGTTACAAATCACTTTAGTACTGAATGCAGGGGGTAATGAAATGTTGTTATCAAAGTTGTTATCTTTATAGTATGAATAAAAGGGAGCAGAACTGTGCTAAGACTGTCCCAAATGAGGGGGTCACCCTCAGGTGAAAGGACCTCGTTAAGCCAGGGGCTCGAATGCCAGAGCCCTGTGAAAGTAAGAGGAGTGGGGACAGCTATCCTCGCCAGGAGGTGTAATCCCTCCCTAAGGGTCCCTGGTCTGGTTTAACCCATTCCTCCCCACTGTTCAAAGATAGAACTAAATAGGCTTCATTTGGAGCCTTTTGTTATTTTAAAGTACTCAAATGAGCGCTGAAATCACTTGTGGGACAGCATTTCACTACAAGACTGACCTGAAGAGGTCACAGCAGAGAGGTAGGTGGCAGCAGAACATGACTGATAGTTGGCCGGCAAACGAGCAGCTGGCAGGGTGGCCAGCGGAGAGGAACCACAGCTGGTGGGGCAACCAGCCAGCCTAAGTGCTCAGATGGTGGAGCAAGCAAGGTGCCTTCTTCCACAGGTGGGAGGTGAACTCACACAGGTGCACCTCTGAACCCTGGGTCCTCACTGACCAAGGACAACCACTGTTATTGGGGTATGGTGAGGGAGCAGAGAGGTGCACAGTAAAGGAACTTTTGGTTGTAGAACTCAGAAACATGAGGTGGAAGGCACTGTCCCATGCACTCTGGGGTGTGTGTCCTGCTCACAGTTTTATGATTATGAATCCTGCTTGTGGCATTTTCCCTAATTCATGTCGGGTGACTTTCATTAAAAGTTTCTTTTCTATGCTCAGACTCTATTGCCTCTTAGAGGCGCCCAGAGGGTGGTGTGTCATTTTCCCAGGTCACTGGGTGGGGCTCGAGCCAGTTCTGTGTTGTATTGTTGAAAAGGAACCCCTAGATATTGAACCCGGCCCTGGTTGCTGCCGGCTCCACCTGGCAGAAGGGTAACAATATGGTTGCCTAGTGCTGCCAGAGCATTGAGCGGGAGCTAAATGCAAACCTTGAAAACCAGGCTGAGACAAACGTATTGGGCAACCAGTGCTCAGGGCGTGCCTGGGACTGGGTTCAAGTCCCTGCTTCATTACAGACTTCCCGTGTGACCTTGAGTGAGTCACATAGCCGCTGTGTGCCTCAGTTCCTCACCTGTACCCCGGGATAGCAGTGCTGCCCTCCTTGCAGGGCGGCTGGGAGGAGAAATACATCAAAGATTGTGAGGTGTGATGAGAACCGTATCATGCACAGGCCAGGCCCCCAAACTTCCCTCTGCCCTGAAGCGATGCCACGCACTGCCCAGCCAATCAGGATTAAGGCATGTTATTGTTCGTGGTCTCAGATTTGATGAAAGTGAGGTTTAAAGACAGATTTGACTTTTTCCTATTTTTCCCTTGTGGAGTCACTACAGGGCAGTGGGGCGGTTGTCCGGGGGCCTGAACTGTGCATTTCCTACCCTAACATGGCTGTATTTTTTAGAAAGGAACCTTCACTCTGAACTTGCAGGATTTATAATGCTTGATTTTGAGCTAATTGAAACATCCCTGTAGCGTTTTATCCCTTTCATTACTGTTCTGTGCTCTCAACCTTAACTCCACCTTCACATAGATTTTGGTCTGGGAATTTCCTTAGTTATTTTACCAATATTAAAATTTCAGCCACAAAGCCTAACCAAGAAACCCTAAGACAATGCTGCCACACAGCATCTCTGCAGACTGGGAAGTATCCAGTCTCAATCTTAAATAATACATTTATTTTAAC
>NW_020698233.1:0-32405 GCF_002925995.2 Terrapene triunguis | reverse complement strand
AGCAGCAGAATACGGACCCTGGACTTCAGAAAAGCAGACTTTGACTCTCTCAGGGCAGGACAGGATCCCCTGGGAGAATAACATGAGGGGGAAAGGAGTCCAGGAGAGCTGGCTGTATTTTAAAGAATCCTTATTGAGGTTGCAGGAAAAAAACATCCCAATGTGTAGAAAGAACAGTAAATATGGCAGGCGACCAGCTTGGCTAAACAGTGAAATCCTTGCTGATCTTAAACACAAAAAAGAAGCTTACAAGAAGTGGAAGATTGGACAAATGACCAGGGAGGAGTATAAAAATATTGCTCAGGCATGCAGGAGTGAAATCAGGAAGGCCAAATCACACTTGGAGTCGCAGCTAGCAAGAGAGGTTAAGAGTAACATGAAGGGTTTCTTCAGGTATGTTAGCAACAAGAAGAAAGTCAAGGAAAGTGTGAGCCCCTTACTGAATGAGGGAGGCAACCTAGTTACAGAGGATGTGGAAAAAGCTAATGTACTCAATGCTTTTTTTGCCTCTGTCTTCACGAACAAGGTCAGCTCCCAGACTGCTGCACTGGGCAGCACAGTATGGGGAGAAGGTGACCAGCCCTCTGTGGAGAAAGAAGTGGTTCGGGGCTATTTAGAAAAACTGGACGAGCACAAGTCCATGGGGCCAGATGCGCTGCATCCGAGGGTGCTAAAGGAGTTGGCGGATGTGATTGCAGAGCCATTGGCCATTATCTTTGAAAACTCATGGCGATTGGGGGAGGTCCCGGATGACTGGAAAAAGGCTAATGTAGTGCCCATCTTTAAAAAAGGGAAGAAGGAGGATCCGGGGAACTACAGGCCAGTCAGCCTCACCTCAGTCCCTGGAAAAATCATGGAGCAGGTCCTCAAGGCATCAATTCTGAAGCACTTAGAGGAGAGGAAAGTGATCAGGAACAGTCAGCATGGATTCACCAAGGGCAAGTCATGCCTGACTAACCTAATTGCCTTCTATGAGGAGATAACTGGCTCTGTGGATGAGGGGAAAGCAGTGGATGTGTTATTCCTTGACTTTAGCAAAGCTTTTGATACGGTCTCCCACAGTATTCTTGCTGGCAAGTTAAAGAAGTATGGGCTGGATGAATGGACTATAAGGTGGATAGAAAGCTGGCTAGATCGTCAGGCTCAACGGGTAGTGATCAACGGGTCGATGTCTAGTTGGCAGCTGGTTTCAAGTGGAGTGCCTGAAGGGTCGGTCCTGGGGCCGGTTTTGTTCAATATCTTCATTAATGATCTGGAGGATGGCGTGGACTGCACTCTCAGCAAGTTTGCAGATGACACTAAACTGGGAGGAGTGGTAAATACGCTGGAGGGTAGGGATAGGATACAGAGGGACCTAGACAAATTAGAGGATTGGGCCAAAAGAAACCTGATGAGGTTCAACAAGGACAAGTGCAGAGTCCTGCACTTAGGATGGAAGAATCCCATTCACTGTTACAGACTAGGGACCGAATGGCTAGGAAGCAGTTCTGCAGAAAAGGACCTAGGGGTCACAGTGGACGACAAGCTGGGTATGAGTCAACAGTGTGCCCTTGTTGCCAAGAAGGCTAACGGCATTTTCGGTTGTATAAGTAGGGGAATTGCCAGCAGATCGAGGGATGTGATCATTCCCCTCTATTCAACACTGGTGAGGCCTCATCTGGAGTACTGTGTCCAGTTTTGGGCCCCACATTACAAGAAGGATCTGGAAAAATTGGAAAGAGTCCAACAGAGGGCAACAAAAATGATTAGGGGGCTGGAGCACATGACTTATGAGGAGAGGCTGAGGGAACTGGGATTGTTTAGTCTGCAGAAGAGAAGAATGAGGGGGGATTTGATAGCTGCTTTCAACTACCTGAAAGGGGGTTCCAAAGAGGATGGATCTAGACTATTCTCAGTGGTACCTGATGACAGAACAAGGAGTAATGGTCTCAAGTTGCAGCAGGGGAGGTTTAGGTTGGATATTAGGAAAAACATTTTCACTAGGAGGGTGGTGAAGCACTGGAATGGGTTACCTAGGGAGGTGGTGGAATCTCCTTCCTTAGAGGTTTTTAAGGTCAGGCTTGACAAAGCCCTGGCTGGGATGATTTAGTTGGGAATTGGTCCTGCTTTGAGCAGGGTGTTGGACTAGATGACCTCCTGAGGTCCCTTCCAACCCTGATATTCTATGATTCTATGAAGGATAAACAAAAATAGGTCTGAAACTAGGGTCCTTGATGTAAAAGAGAAAACTTTAAAAATTTAAGGGAATTAGTAGGGAAGTGGATTGGACCAAAGCACTCAAGGACCTCAATGTGAAGGAGGCTTGGAATTACATTGTCAGAATTGCAGAAGCTATCTGAAGCCTGCATCACAAGCAAGGGGAAAAACATTATAGGGAAAGGTTGCAGACCAAGATGGATGAACAAGTATCTCAAACAGATTATTCAGATTATTGAGAGAAATCAGAAGGCCTACAAGGAATGCAAGATGGAAGGGAACAGCAGGGAAAGCTACCTCTTGGAGGTCAGAAAGTGTAGGGAGAAAGTGAGAACTGCAAAAGCCAAGCAGAGGGAATTAAAACCAATAGTAGGTTTTCTAGCCATATAAATAAGAAGAAAACAAGTAAAGAAGAAGTGGGACTGCTATGCACTGAGGATCGGGTGGAGATTAAAGATAATTTAGGCATGGCCCAACACCTAAACAAATACTTTGCCTCAGTTTTTAATAAGGTAATGAGGAGCTTAGGAGTAGTGGCATGGTGGCTATTGGCAACGAGGATATGGAAGTAGAAATTACCACATCCGAGGTGGAAGTCAAACTGAAACAGCTTAATGGGACTAAATCGGTGGGGTGGGGGATAATCTCCATCCAATAGTATTAGAGGAACTGGCACATGAAATTGCAAGCCCAATAGCAAGGGCTTTTAATGAATCTGTAAACTCAGGTCGTACCCTATGATTGGAGAATTGCTAATATAGTTCCTATTTTTAAGAAAGGGAGAAAAAGTGATCCAGAAAGTTAGTTTGACCTCAGTTGTGTGCAAGGTCTTGGAACAAATTTTGAAAGAGAAAGTAGCGAAGGACATAGAGATGAATAGTAATTGGGATAAAATACAACATGGTTTTAGAAAAGGTAAATCATGCCAGACCAACCTGATCAGCTTCTTTGAGAAGATAACTGATTTTTTAGACAAAGGAAAAGCAGTAGATTTGGATTTCAGTAAGGCATTTGATAAAGTTGCACATAAGAAATTATTAGCTAAATTGGAAAAGATGGGGATTAATATGAGAATTGAAAGGTGGGCAAGGAACTGGTTAAAGGGGAGACTACAACGGGTCATACTGAAAGATGAGCTGTCAGGCTGAAGGCAGGTTACAGGTGGAGTTCCTCAGGCATTAGTCTTGGGACCAATCTTATTTAACACTTTTATTACTGACCTTGGAACAAAAAGTGGGAGTGTGCTAATAAAATTTGTGAATGACACAAAGTTGGGAGGTATTGCCAATATGGAGGAGGACCCAAATACCATACAAGAAGATTTGGATGACCTTGAAAACTGGAACAATAGAAATGGGATGAAATTTAATAGTGCAAAGTACAAGGTCACGCACTTAGGGACTAACAACAAGAATTTTTGCTACAAGCTGGGGATGTATCAGTTGGAAGTGACAGAGGAGGAGAAAGACCTGGATGTATTGGTTGACCACAGGATGACTATGAGCCATCAATGTGATGTGGCCACGAAAAAGGCTAATGCAGTCCTAGGATGCATCAGGTGAGGTATTTCCAATAGAGACAAGGAAATATTAGTACCATTATACAAGGCACTGGTGAGACCTCATCTGGAATACTGTGTGCAGTTCTGGTCTCCCATGTTTAAGAAAAAAGAGTTCAAACTAGAACAGGTGCAGAGAAGGGCTACTAAGATGATCCAATGAATGGAAAATATACTTTATGAGAGGAGACTGAAAGAGCTTGGCTTGTTTAGCCTAACTAAACGAAGGCTGAGGGGAGATATGATTGTTCTCTATAAAGACATCAGAGGGATGAATACCAGGGAGGGAGAGGAGTTACTTAAGATAAGCACCAATGTAGACACAAGAACAAATGGATATAAACTGGCCACCAACGAATTTAGGCTTGAAATTAGGCAAAGGTTTCTAACCATCAGAGGAGTGAAGTTCTGGAACAGCCTTCCAAGGGGAGCAGTGCGTGAAAAAAACCTGACTGCCTTCAAGACTGAACTTGATAAGTGTATGGAGGGGATGGTATGATGAAACTCCCTATAATGGCATGTAGCCATTCTGCGACTGCTAGCAGGAAATATCCCCAATGGCTGGTGATGGGACACTATATGGGGAGGGCTCTGAGTTACTACAGAGAATTCTTTCCCAGGAGTCTGCCTGATGGGTCTTGCCCACATGCTCAGGGTCTAACTGATCACCATATCTGGGATCGGGAAGGCATTTTCCCTTAGGTCAGATTGGCAGAGACATTGGGGGCTCTCGCCTTCCTCTGCAGCGTGGGGCACGGGTCACTTGCAAGTTTTAACTAGAGCAGGGGTTCCCAAACTTGGTTCACGGCTTGTTCAGGGTAAGTCCTGGCAGGCCTCGAGACACTTTGTTTACCTAAGCGTCCGCAGGTACAGCTGCCCACAGATCCCAGTGGTCGCAGTTTGCCATTCCCGTACAATGGGAGCTGCGGGAATCCATAGCCCGGCCCGTGCCGCTTCCCGCAGCTCCCATTGTCTGGGAACGGCAAACCGCGGTCACTGGGAGCTGTGGGCAGCCGTACCTGCGGATGCTCAGGTAAACAAAGTGTCTCATGGCCCGCCAGGGGCTTACCCTGAACAAGCCGCGAACCAAGTTTGGGAACCCCTGAACTAGAGTAAATGGTGGATTCTCAGTAACTTGAAATCTTTAAATCATGATTGAGGACTCCAATAACTCAGCCAGAGGTTTGGCGTCTATTACAGAAGTGGGTGGGTGAGGTTCTGTGGCCTGCGATGTGCAGGAGGTCAAACTAGATGATCATGATTGTCTCTTCTGGTCTTAAAGTCTATGAGTCTATGAGACGTCTGCAGTGTTATTTTAGCCATATTGGTCTCAGGATATTAGAGAGATGAAGTGGATAAGGACACTCAGGGAAGGAAACTGAAGATGCATTTTGCAAGATCTGGCATCCCTGACATGCTGTGCTCAGAAAAGGGACCACAGCACATTGCAGCAGAATTCAAATGATTTAGTACCAAGTGGAAATATAAGCACAAGATGTCTTGCCCAGGTTTCCCACAAAGCAACAGGAAAGCTGAGTGGGCAGTAAAGTCAGCCAAGAGACTGATGACAAAGGCAAAACAGGCAGGAAGGGATCCCTACCTGGAAATGTTGGACTATCACAATACACCTTCCCATGGACTAGACACTACGAAAACTGATGGTTCGAAGATGAAGACTGTTTCCCGGAGGGCAGTCTGCTGCAGCCCATCAGAGAAGCAATGGACAGGACACAGAAGCAGTTAGAAGAATGCCAAGGCAGGCACGCAGCATGCCACAACAAAGGAGCTAAGGACCTGAGGCCACTATGCACAGGTGAGCACGTCTGGGTCAAGCCATTGAATAGCCACACAAGCAATGGCAAAAGGCAACAGCCCAAGCTGCAATGGGACATAGGTCACACAAGATAGTTACGTACGCAGGACAGTGGTGGAAAAGAAACTGAAGATAACTGCAGAGTAACGGCAAACAACCAGCACATCAAGATAGATGGGGCCAAGGCCAGGAGGACTTAGAGCCTCAGCTATCAGCTGGCCTGATTTAGGAGTGTCAGAAGAAACAAGGTACATGAGTGATACACAGGACCAACAGGACACTACCAGCAGAATGAAGGCAGCAGCAGCATGGAAGCAAGTCCCACACCAACAGTGATAGCACAAACAAGGAGTGGGAGACTGGTTCGAAGATCAGCACTCTTGAAAGAAGATGAAGCCTAACAGGCTACAGTGGGCTGATAGTAAAGACCATGTCCATAGGGTGGGCAAGTCAGCAAACATTTGCACAAAAGACACAACAACAACAAAATGAAAAGAAAGTAGCATCAACTGCATGAAATGTGGACAGAGGAGCACAGATTGCAGGAGGCAAGAGTTTGGAGGAGGCACCAGGAAGTTAGTCTGTGAGCACATGGCTAGAATGCTAGCTGTAGTTCTTTGCTGCATCTCTATAAATTGTTCTCTTAATAAAGAGCCAGTTTAGGTTTACAAGTGTGGAGCCCTCTCATGTTATTATGCAGCGTATGGTACTTGAAACACCCAGCACACCCAGACAGATGGGTGTAAGTTTAAGGTGTAGGATTCTGGCTGCTGTTATGCAGGGGTGTGTTTCAGGGAAGTGGGGAAGATCTCCCTGGCTTTGTACACCATAGATGGAAGCCATGATATGGGCGTTAGAGTTTCAGGCAACCCAAGGGCTGTGGAAACAGGTTTGTTGTTTGGACTCTTTCAGTCTCTCTCGTGCTCTCATGCAGTTCTCATCCATAATCTCAGAAATTCCCATTTGGGTGCCCCTTTCTCCTGCCCTGCTGGGAGATCCCCACGGCAGTGACTACGACACCATAGGCCATTCCCTATATGTTCAGTGCTTTGATATAAAACCTTGTTGTCCTGCAAAAGAGCGCCCAGGAGGTACTGGCATTTGTTAGCTTTCCTGGTTGCTTTCATTTTTCCTCAGTGCTGTCTGTGGTGCTATCTTTCCTCTAAGTCTACAGTTGGAGAAGCAGTTGGATGGAACTTCATACACAAGGTGGACCTGAATCAAATGGACTTTCAAGAAATCCTGGCATTTTGTTTTTCTGGAGAAGGGTTCCCTGAACTGATCCAGACAAGAGTCTCCACATCTCTGTTAGAGCAGCTTATAGATGCTGGACCTAGGAGTGCTGGGTGTGCTACCACACCCCCTGGCTTGAAGTGCAGTAGTAATAATAACCAAAATACATGGTTTCCACCTTCAGCCCCCCCACTATAAAAATGGTTCCAGAACCACTGGAGCAGCTTGCCTTTTTTTTTTTAAACAAAACTTTGCAACCAAAAATGACTTTTTGTTCAAAACCAAAAACTTTCACAAAGCCTTTATTCATTTTTATTTTATTTTCCATTTTTTGTCGAAATTAAGAATGGATGATGGCTAGTTCTAAGGGTTGCTGTCACTACTTTTTCACTTTCCCCTTGCTACTCTGTAACGTTTCAAAAACTTCTATCCTGGAAAAGTCACCATGCAGCCGAGTTACAGTTTGCTGTTTCCTATTGCCACTGGGTAGCTTTTCCAACGTTGCAGAAGGTTTAAAAGAAAAAAGAAAAAAATAGAGGGGAAAAACTTGGCCACCATTAGTTTTATTGCCCTGACAGCATAGGAAAAAAGGAGCAAAGTGGAAAAAATGAAGTTCAAAATTTAGCGTTTTGAAAATTGGATTTAAAAAATATATATTATGAAAAATTTGGGTAAAAAAAGGGGAAATTTGTCAATTTCCAACTCTGTGAAACAGAAACAACTTTGAAGATTTGAATGTTTTTGCAAAACTGTTTTTTCCCTTTTTTGGCCAGTTCTACCATGTCTTGTCTCCTTGGCCCTGCTTTGGCTCTGGCTACGAAAATCTTCTTCATTACCTTCCTGCATATGTCAAACAGAGTCAGGATTCAGAGGCCCTGACCACACATGCATGAACCCATGCAGAATGCAAGAAACACAGTTATTTTCCTTTCCCCTTTAGGAAAATTAGCATCTTTCCCTTTCTGACTCATACAGCTGCCTTCTCCACCCTTGTGTCTTTACCCCCCTTGGAGAAAGTTTAATTTCACCTCTAGGTAAATAACACTGAATCTCACAAGTGCCTGTTAGGACAGAAATAAGCACTCTAGAAAATTACACAGACAAGGTGGGTGAGGTAATATCTTTTATTGGAACAACGTGTGTTGGTGAGAGAGACAATCCTGGGACCAACATGGCTACAACTACACTGCATAGCTCTAGACAATGTCACTAATAGCACAAACTTCCAGCACCATGAATCCAAACCTGCCCTGAGCCCAGAGCATTGGCCCTAGCAAAGGGATGCTCTCTCTGGTTCCTGAGCAGGTGGCTGTGGGGGTGATACTGACTATACAGGACTCAGCAGTTAGAAGTTGGGGCCAAGAGGAGCAGCAGAGAGAGAAGCAGCTTTGGTTGGAAGTTGTGTTGTGCTGGAGCCCTGTAGTTGGGGCTACTTGTGCGTGGGCTTTGCTTTTAGATGTTCTGCATTTCCTGGTGTCAGGTGGGGGACCCTAGGATGCTGGAATCAGACTGGGCCACATGCTAAACATCTGCTCAGGTCATGCACCTGACAAAGAGCTCCCTAGCAACCTGAGCTCTCCATGTGCAGGCTCAGGGCCCGGGCTTGCTGCTTTCCAGGATTCCTATGGAGAACTCACAATGGGTTTGACTGACACCCCTGAGTGTAAGATGGGGGCTATATTTGCATTCTGTGGGCCTATGAGGCAGCTGTGCTTCAGGGCAGACCAGTGCGATCCCCTCCAGGGGAAGGCAGGTGGAGGTAGCACTGCTGCTGTCCTCCAGGAGGCCTGCCGGAGGCTGCCCAGGAAATGTTAACTCATCTCATCCCCTGAGTGCCCTGGCCTTAGGGTGACCAGATGTCCCGATTTTATAGGGACAGTCCTGATTTTTGCATCTTTTTCTTATATAGGCTCCTATTACCCCCTACCGCCTGTCCCAATTTTTCACATTTGCTGTCTGGTCACCTCTACCTGGTCTGCCCCCATTCACTTTCCAGGCTGTGCTAACCAGTGGCAGAGCCACTGGAGGGAGTGGGGGGTCAGCAGAGGCTTGTCCCACTGTGGCCACCTCCACCAGGTGGACTCTGCACTATCCATGTCCCACTGCCCGGTAGCCACTGGCAGATAAGGCCTGTCGCCTGCCAGTGCTTAGTGAGAAGGCTGCACAGCGCTGCGGGAATGCTTTGCTCAGCCTGCCACTGAAGCAACACAGACGGACGAAGGAAACCTCTCCTGAGGTTTATGTCTTGTGAATTCTGCAGTCAGGGAACTGCTGCTGCTGCCACTGCTGGAGAGTGCCGTGTGTAGTGCTGATGTAGGAGTGGGAGCAGCACGGCCTAAAGTGGCAGAAGGTGCTGTGCTGACAGGTGCTCACATGTCCTGCCTGTATGAGTGAATTTCCTGAGCTGTCATGTCATCTGGTGAAATACCATGTCAGCCATGGCATGTGGGGAACACTGTGGCAGCATGGAGCTGTGCAGGCTTCCCTTCACTTCTCCAAGGCCTAAGACACAGCGCGTTTTGGAAACTCCCCAGGACGAGAAATGACATTGCCCTCGCTGTGCATGGCTAGTAGGATTGTCAGAAGCGCTCAGCACTGGCATAGTTTTGCTCCCGCGGGAACCAAGGGGAGCTTTATTATGGACATCACTATGAGCAGAGTTAGGCCAATTCTCGGTGCTTCTGCAAACTCCATCTAAGGCAGGGGTAGGCAACCATTTTAATCCAGCCCTTGAGCTCCTGCTGGGGAGTGGGGTCTGGGGCTTGCCCTGCTCCGGCGTTCCAGCCAGGGAGCTGGGTCTGGAGCTACTCCACGTAGCTCCCAGAAGCAGTGGCATGGCCCCGCTTCGGAACCTAAGCGTAGGGGCAGCCAGGAGGTTCTGCTCTGCATGCTGCCCCCACCCCAAGCGCCGCCCCTGCAGCTCCTATTGGCTGGGAACTATGGCCAATGGAAGCTGCAGGGGCTGCGCCTGAGGACGGGGCAGTGCGCACAGCCGCCTGGCCGCGGCTCCGTGTAGGAGCTGGAGGGGGGACATGGCTGCACTTCTGGGAGCCGCTTGAGGTAAGCACCACCTGAAACCTGCACCCCTGAGCCTTTCCCCATGCCCCAACCTCCTGCCCCAGCCCTGATCCCCCCTCCCGCCCTCCAAACCCCTCAATCCCAGCCCAGAGCACCCTCCTGCACCCCAAACCTCTCATCCCCAGCCCCACCCCAGAGTTCGCACCCCCAGCCAGAGCCCTCAACCCCTCCCCGCACCCTACTCCCATGCCCCAGCCTGGAGCCCCCTCCCTCACCCTGAACTCCTAATTTCTGGCCCCACCCCAGAGCCCTCACCCCCAACCAGAGCCCTCACCCCTCCCACACCCCAACCCCAATGTTGTGAGCATTCGTGGCCCACCATACAATTTCTATTCCCAGATGTGCCCCTCGGGCCAAAAAATTTGCCTACCCCTGATCTAAGGTATGCTTGGCTGCCAGCACTCTCCTGCTGCTACCATCCCAGATATTCTGCTGAGAGAGCAATAGCGTGGAGTGAGCTGTTTGGAAATCATCTTTTCTTCCCAGTAGCTGTTAGCATGTTAACCCTGTGTCTGCTGGCATTTCAGTCTTGCAGGTAACTGGACTCTCTACACGGGTGGGCTGGTGGTGCTACAGTACTGGCAGAAGAGGCTGTCACTGAGAGACTAGATGAGATACCACCCCAGAGCCATGGCCAGCAGCCTCCGTGGCAAAGCATGGGCAGCATAGCCAGGGCAGACAGATTCTCATCCATCGCAGCTAGCCCTCAACACTGCTTGATCTACCCACACAAAGGTGGCATTTGAAGAGACAGACCAGCCTGGGTGGGCTCAGGGCTGGCCTTAGACTCACTGGGGCCCTGGGCAGAAACTAAGAAGTGGGCCCCAACCTCACCTCCCTTACCTTCTCACACGTTGGTGGAACACTCAGCACCACTGACAGCAGCTGCTAATGGACTGTGTTCAATGAATCCAGGCAGGAGCCTGGGCTGATTTGCCAAAGACCCCTGGGGGAGGCACCAAACTATTGGCAAAGATGAGAATGTTGCTTCTGAGCCAAACCCCTGAGAGGAGAGACAGAGTTCCAGAGCCCGGAGTCAGCTGCTGGGGGACCTAGTGACCCCTGCAGACAGCGACAAACTCGCAACATTGTTTGTTGGCTAGAGCCTGCTGCAGAGACGCTCAGCCTGTTCACCATCACCAGCTGCTTCTCCAGAGGCCACAGCAGCCTTGCTGAGGAGCTGAGACTGTGGGAGCTGAGGGGTTCGTGACCAGCTCCCTGCTCCTGAGCAGCACAACCTGCCCCCGTGACTTTGTTTGATCAGTTATGGCAATGGTCTGTCTGATCAGCGATACAGAGTGGGGGAGGGGAGGGAGCAGAACAACTGCGCTTGTTAGAACCGCTTCCAGCTGCATGAATGGGATGCTCTTTGAAGAGGTCACACACAGACACGTTTGCTGAGAGGATAGAAATTGTGTTTAAATCCCGAGAAGCTGTTTAATGAGCAGTCATCCAAGATTGCTAATTGTGAAGGGACCTCCTAAGCCGGGTTTCAGGCACTGGGCTCAGGCCCAAGACTGAATGTCTACACTGCTATGTTTAGCCCTGCCTAGTCTCTGGCCTGGTCTACACTAGGCTTTTATGTCGACTTTAGCGCCGTTATATCGAATTAACCCTGCACCCGTCCACACCAGGAAGCCATTTAGTTCGACATAAAGCTCTCTTTAAATCGATTTCTGTAATCCTCCCCAACGAGAGGAGTAGCGCTAAATTCGACATGGCCATATCGAATTAGGCTAGGTGTGGATGGAAATCGACGGTAATAGCTCCGGGAGCTATCCCACAGTGCACCACTCTGTTGACGCTCTGGACAGCAGTCCGAGCTCGGATGCTCTGACCAGCCACACCCCCGGGAAAATTTGAATTCATTTTCATTTTCCTGTCTGGGCAGTTTGAATCTCAGTTCCTCTTTGGACATCGAGGGGAGCTCAGCAGCAGTGGCAACTATGCAGAGCTCTCCAGCAGAGATGGCCGTGCAATCTAATAGAAAGAGGGCCCCAGCATGGACTGATCGGGAAGTCTTGGATCTCATCGCAGTGTGGGGCGATGAGTCCGTGCTTTCAGAGCTGCGCTCCAAAAGAAGGAATGCTAAGATCTACGAGAAGATCTCCAAAGCCATGGCAGAGAGAGGCTACAGCCGGGATGCAACGCAGTGCCGCGTGAAAATCAAGGAGCTGAGACAAGGCTACCAAAAAACCAAAGAGGCTAACGGACGATCCGGATCCCAGCCACACACATCCCGTTTCTACGAGGCACTGCATTCCATCCTAGGTGCGGCCGCCACCACTACCCCACCCCTGACCGTGGACTCTGAGGATGGGATATTGTCCGCGGCCGGTTCCTCAGCGGACGGGGAAGAGGAGGAAGGAGATGAGGAGGACGAGGCAGTCGACAGCGCTGGCACCGCTGATTTCCCCGACAGCCAGGAGCTCTTCATCACCCTTACCGAGATCCCGTACCAACCGTCCCCATCCCTTACCCCGGACACAGAATCAGGGGAAGGATCAAGCAGTAAGTGCTGTAAACATGTAAACATTTATTTAAAACAGAACGGTAATATTTATACTATTAACAATGTATATTTATAAAAGTGCTGTAAACTAGTAAAAAAATAATCAGGTACAAAACAGGAATATTTACAAAGGTAACAAATGGGTTTTCATGATTTCTCTGTCTTAGGCTCTTCTCAATTTAGTCCCAAGTGTTTTAAAAATTTTTCACAATGTCCGTTAAAACATGATTCCCAGGCCCAAGACGCTCCACTCCAAAGTCCAAGTGCACCTACACGAAAATCCGGTCAATGTGGCCGGGGATCGACGAGAAATCCTCGTAGGAGAACTCCTCGTAGGTCTCGTGGAGGTAGAGCTCAAGCCTGTTGATCAGGTTCCGGGGTAGGGCGATCTTAGTGGGCCCTCCGTGGTAGCAGACATGTCCCCTCCACGCCACAATCAGGTACTCGGGGATCATGGCCCGACATAGCATGGCGGCATACGGCCCCGGTTTCTGCATGCTTTCCCGCAGCATGCGTTCTCTCTGGGTGTCCGGGATCCTCAGGAGGGTGATGTCGCTCATGACGCCCTGCTTTGAATTAGGGAGGGGAATGTTAGTATTGGGACTGCTTTACAGCCACGCGGTGGAGGGAGAGGGGCAGCATACAGGGATCTTTCCCTGGGACAGCCGCGAGGGGGTGGGACAGGGGCAGAGTTCATGCTAGCCTGATTGCTGCCAGCAGAGACTGGCATTGCTTTCAATGTGAAAGGAGGCCAGTGCTACTGCTGGAGTTTTAAGCAGCCACAAGTCTCCGGCTTACCATTATTGCCCGCTCCAGAAGTTCAGGTCTCCAGCCACAGTTCTCTGAACACTCCAAGACCTCCGCAAGTCCACAGGCACTGAAGGCGACGGGCGAAAATTCGACCTTGTCCTGAGTGCGCATGTGAGAGGTTCAGTGCATGGTCTTGTTCACAGAGAAAGACTAGGTTCTTTGTATACAATTTCATTTATCTGTCTCAGGAATTCACTCCCTTTTTACAATTCACACAGACACATCTGCGACTGTCTCCCAACCCAGCCTGTCAGCACACTCCCAGAGGCTAGCGCAGATTAGGCGGAGGAAGAAGAAGACGCGTGAAGACATGTTCTCAGAACTAATGGGCTGCTCCCGAGCCCAGGCAGCCCAGCAGACACAGTGGAGGGAGAACTTGTCACAAATGCACCGAGCAGTCATGGAACGGGAGGAGAGGTGGCGTCAGGAGGACCAACAGGCTACTGAAAAGCTGCTTGGACTAATGAGGGAGCAAACGGACACGCTCCGGCGCCTTGTGGATGTTCTGCAAGACCGGAGGCAGGAGGACAGAGCCCCGCTGCAGTCTATCTGTAACCGCCCTCACCCGCCACCAAGTCCCACACCACCCTCACCTAAAGTCCAAAGAAGGAGGGGCGGCAAGGGACGTTAAAACTTTCAGTCAACCCCTGCAGACTGCTCTAGCACTAGAAGGCTGACATTCCCCAAAATTTCATAAGTCCTTTCCAACCCACCTCACACAAGCCCCCGTCCAAGTTTCACACCCCACGTTTCATGTCTGGTTCGCAATAAAATGTTTGTTTCTCTCCATTACTGTTTCAGTCAGGTTCTTTTGAGGGAGAGTCTGTCTGGAGGGGGGGAAGGGGCTTGGTAATTGGACAGGACAGTGACCTTTAGCAGGGTACAGAGGCGGTGTCAGGTCCAGCATCAGGACACATACACAGTGCAGTCACTGGTTACCCTGGTCAGTCTGGGAGGTGTTTTTCATGTTCTGGGGGGGGGGTTGCTCTGTGACTTTGTGGCGGGGGAGGGAAGTTACAGATCTTATGCAGCGGTCCTTATCATGGATCACAGATCCACGCAGCAGGGGATATGTAACCCTACCCCCCCTGCCAGAAAGTCACATAGCCGACACATACACACAGTCCCTCCCAGGAGTGCTGGCAGGCTCCATTGAAATAACCAGTCCACCAGTGCGGAGCCTGTCATTCCGGGAGTTTAGAAGCATCATTTGCATTAGAACACTGAACCCGCCCCCCGCCACAGTCTGCGTCCCCGGTTTAAAATATTCCCGCGAAAACAGCAATACAGACAACGGTGTTCATTAACAAAATCGAAATGATTTTATTTTTTGGGAAGGGGAAGGGGGTGAAGGGGGTATGTAACTGGAGAGGATAGTCAAAATGAACTGGGTAAAGAAACGGGGGCAGGTTCAGCTTTTCTGTCCACAAACTGAAAAGTCACTGGTTGCCCTGCTCACTCAGGAACCTAGCTTTCAAAGCCTCCCGGATGCACAGGGCGTCCCGCTGGGATCTTCTAATGGCCCGGCTGTCTGGCTGGACGTAATCAGCAGCCAGGCTATTTGCCTCTAGCTCCCATCCCGCCATAAAGGTCTCCCCCTTGCTCTCACACAGATTGTGGAGCACACAGCAAGCTGCAATAACGATGGGGATATTGGTTTGACTGAGATCACAGCGAGTGAGTAAGCTTCTCCATCTCCCTTTGAGACGGCCAAAAGCACACTCCACTACCATTCTGCACTTGCTCAGCCGGTAGTTGAACAGTTCTTTTTCTGTGTCCAGGGCGCCAGTATAGGGCTTCATGAGCCAGGGCATTAGCGGGTAGGCTGGGTCCCCGAGGATGACTGTAGGCATCTCCACATCCCCAAGAGTTATTTTGTGGTCTGGGAAGTAAATACCTTCCTGCAGCCGTCTAAACAGACCAGAGTTCCTGAACACGCGAGCGTCATGAACCTTGCCCGGCCATCCGACGTAGATGTTTGTAAACCGTCCCCGATGGTCCACCAGTGCTTGCAGCACCATTGAAAAGTAGCCCTTTCTATTGATGTACTGGCTGGCCTGGTGGTCCGGTCCCAGGATAGGGATGTGAGTCCCATCGATAGCCCCACCGCAGTTTGGGAATCCCATCGCGGCAAAGCCATCTATGATGACCTGCGCGTTTCCCAGGGTCACTACCTTTGACAGCAGTACCTTCACGATTGCCTTGGCAACTTGCATGACAACAACCCCCACGGTAGATTTGCCCACACCAAAGTGGTTCGCGACTGACCGGTAGCTGTCCGGCGTTGCAAGCTTCCAGAGGGCTATGGCCACTCGCTTCTGGACAGTCAGGGCTGCTCGCATGCGGGTGTCCTTGCGCTTCAGGGCAGGGGACAGCAACTCACAAAGTTCGAGGAAAGTCCCCTTCCGCATGCGAAAGTTTCGCAGCCACTGGGATTCATCCCAGACCTGCAGCACTATGCGGTCCCACCAGTCCGTGCTTGTTTCCCGGGCCCAGAATCGCCGTTCCACAATATCTACATGACCCATTGCCACCGTGATGTCCTGGGCACTGGGGCTCGTGGTTTCTGACAGCTCTGTGCTACTCTCCGACTTCAGGCCCTCACGGCGGTGCCGTAGCCTCCTCGCCTGATTTCTCTGCATCTGCCTCAGGGAAAGGTGTATGATAAGCTGCGAGGCGTTGAGAACGGCCACAACTGCAGCGATGGTCGCAGCGTGATCCATGATCGCAGTGCTGTGGCGTCCGCGCTGTCACTGACCAGAAAAGTGCGCGAACCGATTTCCCGCCGGCGCTTTCAGGGAGGGAGGGAGGGCGTTAGTGACGGACGGATGACGACAGTTACCCAAAAGCACCCTCAACACATTTTTTTACCCAGAAGGCATTGGCGGCTCGACCCAGAATTCCAATGGGCAGCGGGGACTGCGGGAACTGTGGGATAGCTGCCCACAGTGCACCGCTTCCAATGTCGACGCTTGCCCCGTTAGTGTGGACTCACAAAGTCGAATTACTGTCCTTAGTGTGGACAAACACGTTCGACTTTGCAATATCGATTCCACATATTCGATTTAAGTGAAATCGAACTACCCTCGTAGTGTAGACATACCCTTAGACATCATGTAGACATGGAAAAAACATGTCATCAGCCAGGCATACAGCGAGACAAGCAAGTAGTAGGAGGCTGTTAGACAAAGCGACTCCTTTCCCCCACACCTATTGGAGGGGAGGACAGTAACTGACACTGGGCCAAACGTGATTGTCCTAACTGGGTCAAAATGGGAAAGGGTTGTTCTGCCCCAGCCCAGCAGTTCTACATGCAGCGTGAGCAGCAGAATGGAAAATCTGTACGAACTCCCTTCCAAATACAAACAGACTAAGCCCAGGAAAACATCATCTGAAAGTGCTTTAGAGAGTAACGAAACAGATGCTCTAATAATTCTCTATAGGAGCCACGAGCTAAGTGCTGAATGTTTCACTCTGGCTCTTATCATTACTGGGGTTTCCACAGAGGCTGACAGTGACTCAGGGAGAAGGCGGCAGAGACATGCACACGGTTCATAAAAGGGGAAAGCAAGTGACAAACTAGCGCTGGTGTGGCAACGCAAGCCTTTCCAGAAATGATAAAGGAACTCTTTCGAATCAGCAATGCTGGAGCCCTGAGAGACAGGCACGGTGGGGGATTCCCAGGGCACGTTCTGAATATGTAATTCACTCACCAAACAGAAAAAGGAAGCTCACATAATTAACTGCTACTGAAGACAGAAGCAGCCTGAGCTGGGGAGTGCTGGACTCGGACGGCTGGAATGGAGGTGCCCGGGCAGTTAACAATTGTAGCAAAACCTGGAAAATTCCTTTTGAATCAACTCATTAGAAAGATTCCCACTCTCTCCACAGAGCCAATCAGAATGGCAGCGAAAAGGCTACTGACGCTGATCAGACTTAGCTCCTCCTGAAAAATGGAGTGAGGTCTCATTAAGCCAACATCCAGAAATGTGGCTCCCTGGGCTACGCTCGTCCTGGAGAATGCTTTCTGCAAGGGGATAGCGGCTTCAGTAGCAGAATGGCAGAATAGTATGGTGACGTCCCAGGCCAAAGGGACTGGACTTTCCTTGGACACAGAGTAATTGTACATTGAAGCCCAGGGGGATTCAGAGCTAGAATTTCCATGTTGGGCTGAATGGCTGTCTGCTTAGCAGACAAGGGAAATTATTCGCCTGTCTTCTTGGCTATCCACAGGTGTTCGGCTGTATTTGGCACCGACTTGTTTTACTAAAAGATCTGCAATTGGGAACAGGTGGAATGGCCAAGTCTGTGTCAGAGGGAATACACACGCCCAAACCCACACAGCAGGAGCCAGAGTCCAGCTGCTCCCTTGGCCAGAGGCTTTTTATGACTATGGGTATGTCTAGGTTACAGTTACCATGACTGTAGTTAGCTGCAGTGCAGTCAGCACAAGGTAGTGCATGCACAAAGGGTGTTCCCACGAGGGTTTGCTGTCCACCCACAGGCACAGGCGCATTGCACTCAGGCATGTTGGCAGCAATGTTTTCTGGGCAGACAACCCAGCAGAGTTCCCAGCACTGCTCCCAGCTGCAGGGCACAGAGCATAGTTGCATCCAACCCCTGGGACAATTTGTGAGCACTCAGGGGGATTGTGGAAGGAGAGGTCACTGTGACGGGTTCTATCACAGAGACCCCCTTGGGACTGCCACCTGATGTGCTGAGACTACCTCTGAGCCCATTTTCCCTGGCAGCTTGGGACTTCAGAACCCTGTCTTGCTGAGCCAGACATGCTAGCCTGCTACAAACACAGACCCAGGTCTGAACCACGTCCCCCAAAGCTGCAGGCTTTAATTGAAAACCACTTAGCAGGTACTCCTGTCTCCAGCACCCAGATACACAAGTCCCAGTGGGGTCCAAACCCCAAATAAATCTGTTTTACTCTGTATAAAGCTTATACAGGGTAAACTCATAAATTGTCCGCCCTCTATAACACTGATAGAGAGATATGCACAGTTGTTTGCTCCCCCAGGTATTAATTACTTACTCTGGGTTAATTAATAAGCAAAAGTGATTTTATTAAGTATAAAAAGTAGGATTTAAGTGGTTCCAAGTAATAACAGACAGAACAAAGTAAGTTACCAAGCAAAATAAAACAAAACACGCAAGTCTAAGCCTAATACATTAAGAAACTGATTACAGATAAAATCTCACCCTCAGAGATGTTCCAATAAGCTTCTTTCACAGACTGGACTCCTTATTAGTCTGGGCCCAATCCTTTCCCCGGTACAGTTCTTGTTAGCTCCAGTTCAGGTGGTAACTAGGGGATTTCTCATGACTGGAAACTCCTTTGTTCTGTTCCACCCCCGTATATAGCTTTGGCACAAGGCGGGAATCTTTTGTCTCTCTGGGTCCCCACCCCTCCTTCTAAATGGAAAAGCACCAAGTTTAAGATAGATTCCAGTACCAGGTGATATGGTCACATGTCCTGTGAGACCCCAAGTCTTCATTCTTCCTGGCCTGACTCACAGGAAGGTTTGCAAGTAAACAGAGCCACTTACAACTAATTGTCCTAGTTGATGGGAGCCATCAAGATTCCAAACCACCATTAATGGCCCACACTTTGCATAATTACAATATGACCTCAGAGTTATATTTCATATTTTTAGTTTCAGATACAAGAATGATACATTTATACAAATGGGATGACCACACTCAGTAGATTATAAGCTTTGTAATGATACCTTACAAGAGACCTTTTGCATGAAGCATATTCCAGTTACATTATATTCACACTCATTAGTATATTTTCATAAAATCATATGGAGTGCAACGTCACAGTCACATTCTCCAAACTCCCATAATCCCCCTGGAAATCCCAACATTCCTTCCCGGTCTGGAACCTTCACTTATGATCTGTTTCCATGGCAACCAACTTATTTTGGCAAATGCTTCCTGGGACCTTGCTGTGGTGTGGATTTTTCCCAGAGCCCCGGGCTGTCCCTGGAAGAGGGATGATCATGTGCTGTGAGGCCTCAGTGGTGGCAGGTGTTCCCAGCGAGAGCTCAGCAGGATGGATTCAGAGGGTGGCTGCATGGTCTCCTGGGGAGTGAAGTGCTCTGGGCCAGTCAGTGGCCTGGCCCAGAGGTGCAGGGTGGCCAGGCCACAGAGTTGTGGAGACTGGGGATGGCCAACAACGGCTGCACAACTTCCTGATGAAGAGGTCACTTTTCTGAAAGTCTGTGAGGAGCTTGCACCAGGCCTGGAGAACCTGGCCCCGAGGTTGGGAGCCCTGGTACCCATCCATGAGCCAGTAGCATCTCCCTGTGGATGCTGGTTATCTCTGATTGTTGCAGGTCTGCTGGGAAGCCCTTCATGCTGGGTAGTTCCCTGGTGGGTGCCGTGGAGAATTGTGAGACCATAAGTGCTGAGCTGTAGCTTTGTGTGGAGAAGGCGGCCAGTGTCCCTGAAATTACTGAGCGGTTTTGGCAGCTGGGATTCCTCACCGGTGCTGCACAGGAAAGTTCACTACTCCCTGGTGAAGCAGCTTTGGCTGCCAGGGAGCCTCATGCACAGACATGCTGGTAAAGTCCGTGATGTGAGGGCATTCAGAAACTTGGACTCTCTGGCCTTGGCCAGGCAGGAACCCTATGAATGACACTGCTGGTGTCTGGGTTCCTACTATCATCCAGGGAGACCCGAGTACCCACCCCTGCCCTGGCTAATGAAGCTGCACCCTGATGGGAGGCTGCCAGTCGGAAGATGGTTTCACTACCCCTGTTCCATGCCCCCATACACACGGTGGCCGGCTGAAAGCCCAGAGGAGATGCCTCCTCACTTGCAATGACTGCTCAGCATGCAAGCTCATCCCCATCACGACCCCGGATTCACCTACTGCAGTGTGTGTGAAATCAAAGGGGAGCTTTTAGGCCTGAATTCAGGAGGCCATGACATGAGCCTGTCTTCAGACAGCTTGAAACTAAAGCACTTGGAAGCAGGCTGAGAATGCAGCTGCCAACAGCATACGAGCTGCCCTGTGCTCTCCTGGTGGATTTATGTAGGGAATTCACTGCTGAAGTTTACTGGTTTGACTTCCCTGATGAGCACAGCCATGAAATTTTACTTTGGGTACTATTCAAATGCCCTTTATGCAACACAGTGTTGTACCTGTCAGGGTGGGGATGCAGGGAGGAGATGCAGCAAGAGCTCCTGGGCTGGAAGTGCATGTAATGCAGTCATATTTGTTTCAGGACAAAATTTTATTGCCAGGAGAGATTGCAGAACAGCTGCTGTCGCTTGACAACAGATGAAGCAGCACAACCCCATGCTAACAAGGCAAAGGTGGTAGCATTCTCTGCATTGCTTCCAGTTCTATGCGCAGGGCCAGTTAGACAGGCAGAACTGCATGTTCTCAATGCATGGATGAGCCAAGAGGATTGGGAGGAGGGATTTAGGTTTATTAGGAACTGGGGAACCTTTTGGGAAAGGAGGAGCCTGGAAGGATTACAGGAAGGTTGGGCTCCACCTAAACCAAAACGGAACCAGGTTGTGGGCATGTAAAATTAAAAAGGCCATAGAGGAGTTTTTAATCTAAGAGCTGGGGAAAGCCGACAGGTATGCAGGAGCACGGGGTTCAGATGGATGCATCCCTTAGGAGAGGATTTATTAAAAGGGGATACTCTGTATCCTAATACAGGGGAGAAGATAGAAGCTGATAAAGTACAGGTAGGAACAGAAGAGAAACAGTTCAAGGAAAGAGAGTCCCATTCAATTACATCACATGAAGGCAAACAACTAAACACTGCCACATTTTATAAGTGTTTGTATACAAATGTTAGAAGTCTAAATACTAAGATGAGTGAACTAAAATGCTTGTCACTAAATAATGATAGTGATATAATAGGCATCACAGAAGCTTGGTGGAACAACGATAATACCGGGATACAAAATATATAGGAAGGACAGTAGTCCATGCTCGTGGGGGAGTGGCACTAAATGGGAGAGATAGCATAAAGTCAAATAGAGGAAAAAAATCTTAAACGAATCAAACAGTACCATAGAATCTCTAACAGAAATTCCATGCTTGAGCAATAAAAGTATAGCACAAGGAATACAATTTTTTTATTAAAGCTAATGTTAAAAAATTATATAATGCACAGGTTAAGCAAAGAGCATCTGTACATCTGGGTGTAGAGCTTAGATTATCCAAAGTAATGATCTGGAAAAAGGGGTAAACAATGTGGTCACAAAATCTGCAGACAATACAAAATTATTTAAAATAGTTAAGTCCCAAGCAGACTGCGAAGAGTTACAAAGAGATCTCATAAAACTGGGTGACTGGGTGACAAAATGGCAGATGAAATTCAATGTTGATAAATGCAAAGTAATGCACATTGGAAAACATAATCCCAACTAGACATACAAAATAATGGGATCTAAATTATCTGTTACAACTCAAGAAAGAGATCTTGGAGTCATTGTGGACAGTTCTCTGAAAACATCAATTCAGTGTACAGTAGCAGTAAAAAAAATCTATCAGAAAGTTAGAAACCATTAGGAAAGGGATAGATAATAACACAGAAAATATAATAATGTCACTATATAAATCCATGGTACTCCCACGCCTTGAATACTGCATGCAGATCTGGTCACCCCATCTCAAAAAAAATTAGAATTGGAAAAGGTACAGAGAGGAGCAACAAAATTAATTAGGGGGATGGAACAGCTTCCATATGAGGAGAGATTAAAAAGACTGGACTATTCCGCTTAGAAAAGAGACAAATAGGGGAGTATGATAGAGATCTATAAAATCATGAATGGCATAGAAAAAGTGTTATTTACCCCTTCACATAACACAAGAGCCAGGGCTCACCCAAGGGAATCAATGGACAGCAAGTTTAAAACAATTCTTATGAAGGTGCTCAGTGCACAGCAGCCTACGCAGAGGATGCACTTTCACAAAGAGTGACAGGCAGAGCCACCAACTGGGACCTGCCCCACCTGCCCCTTTGGAGTGGCTCGCTCTAGCAGGGGACTAGGAAGCAGCAGCTCCAGTGGCCTATATGCATCCCAGCTCCTGCCTGCTCCACAGCATGACATTGGCTACAGATGGACTGACCGGATTAGAAAAGGGGTTGTGTACATGGGCAGTAGAATGAGATACAGAAGCCTGGAGCAATTCAGGGAGAACGTTGGCAACAGCCTCTCTTGCTGTGTGAGAGATGGCCCCTGCTCTTGAGACCTGGGAATGGGAGCGGCAGAAGCTGAGGCTGAGGCAGGAGTGGCAGAAGCTTCCTAAAAGTGGGGGGGGGGCCGCCAAACCATGGCCCCGCCCTCGCGCCTCCCCTTCCCCTGAGGACCTGCTTCTTCCCCCCAAGACTCCTTCCCCCCTTGTCACTCATCCTTGTGGCCGGTAAAAAGTGGTGGGGCCATGGCCCCCCTTGTTCCAGCACCCCTGGCCAGAGGCCATCCTAGCCCAGCAGCAACTCCTGCAGGAGTCATGAGACATCCCAGCTCCCATTGGGCCAAGTGAAACCTTTCCAGTGGCTCCAACTTCATGGGGCCAGCCAGCCTTCCGGGATAGTCTACTGACAGCCCTAGGGTTCTGAACCAACAACAGGAGCCAGACTAAATTGTTACTGACCCTATGGCATCCCCATGTCAGCTCAGCCACTCAGCAATGCCCCTTCTGACCACCAGACGGTTTGTCTGCACTGCATAGAGCAGGAGTCTCAAACTCAAATGACCATGAGGGCCACATGAGGACTAGTACATTGGCCCGAGGTCCGCATTACTGACACCTCCCCCCCCGCCGCACTCGGCCCCGCCCCACTCCACCCCTTCCATGAGGGCCCACCCCTGCCCCACCTCTTCCCACCCCGCCCCTGCCCCCATTCCAACCCCTTCCCCAAAATCCCCACCCCAACTCTGCCCCCTCCCTGCCCCCAGGGGGTGCAGGAGGGGTGTGGGGTGTGGTGGGGGCTCAGGGCAGGGAGTTGGGGTGTGCGGTTCAGGAGGGGTGAGGGGTACAGCAAGGGGTCAGGGTGCAGGGTGCAGCAGGGCGATCAGGGCAGTGGGTTCGGGTGCAAGAGGAGTGCAGGGTACGGCAGGGGATTCAGGGCAGGGGGTCGGGGTGCAGGGTGCGGCAGGGGGCTCAGGGCAGGGGTCAGAGTGCAGGAGAGGTGCAGGGTATGGCAGGGGGTCGGGGTGTGGCATGGGGTTCAGGGCAGTGGGTTGGGATGCAGGAGGGGTGCGGGGTGAGGCAGGGGGTCGGGATGCAGGAGGGGTGCAGGGTATGGTAGGGGGTCGGGGTGCAGGGTGCGGCAGGGGGCTCAGGGCAGGGGGTTCGGCTGCAGGAGGGGTTCGGGGGGCAGGATCTGGCCCGGCGTGTACCGGGGACAGGGCAGACAGGCAGGCAGGGAACCTGCCCTGCCCCCGCAAGAGGCTGGAACGTGGGGAAGGGGGGGTGGAGGGACTGTGTTTCTGTTGCTTGAGGCACTGCCACCAGCAGCTCCCATTGGCCGCGGTTCCCCGTTCCCGGCCAATTGGAGCTGCTGGGGGTGCTGCCTGAAGCAACAGCCACACACAGCCCCTCCGCCCCCCCTTCCCCACGTTCCAGCCTCTTCCCGGAGCTGTGCAGGGCAGGGCAGGCAGACAGGGAGCATGCCCTGCTCCCAGTACACGTCCGGCTGGAGCCGCTCTGGTAAACACTGGGGGAGGGCGGGGGGTCTGCGAGGGGCTCGCGGGCCACAGAAAATCACCCCGCGGGCCGCGTGTTTGAGACCCCTGGCATAGAGCATCCAGCATGTTAAGGTCAGAAGGTTGTGATCATCCAGCCTGACTGCCGGTACAGTACAGGCTGGAGAACCTCCCCCAGCCATCCCTATTCCCTGCCTCCAGCCCAGAACTTCTGGTAGGGAGAGAGGCAATCTTACAGAAAAGGTGGGCAGGAGAAGCTAGCCATCCAAATACATACTGCGGGTCTGTGACGGGATCATACTCAGAGCGGCTAGACTCTCCCTCTGCTTGGGCTGCTGCTGCTATCCTTTTATTTTTAGCAGGCTAGCTTGATCAGAGCTAGCAGGGTACGTCTCCTCGAGCTGGACATTACACCTGCCTGCTCCGCTGTAGACACACATTAAAGGCTCCAAGTTATAGAAAATCCATAGCTTGAAGCAGGAGCACTACGAACTGCAGGATTGTACTGAGCACACAGCACAGACACCTTCCTTAGAGAGGCTCCAGACACAGAGCTCTGGAAACCCAGGGCAACATGCACCACAGATAGGCAGTGACAGATAAGCCACACAAAGGCTCATACCTGACGGGCCCAGTCCTGTTGTGATAAATAAAGTGGGGGGTAGCTCCCTTTTTTGGACACCCAGCCAGCCAGTAGCTATAAAATCCCTCTTAGTAGCTGTTCTCTAATTGCTCTACCTGTAGAGGGTTAAAAAGTCTCACCGCTATGCATAGGTAAAAGGAAGTGAGTGGGCACTTGGCCAAAAGAGCCAATGGGAAGGCTAAAACATTTTAAAATTGAAACAAGACTCCCCTTTTGTTTGTCTATGACTGTTCTCCCGGGGAGAGGCGAACAGGGCAGAGTTATGCTGTGAAAAGCTTGGACCAGGTATGAAAAATCAGCAGTATCATACCTAGAAACTACTCATTTAAAACTCCAGATATGTAAGTAGATCAGGAAATGTCTAGGAAGATGCAATTAGGTTTATCCCTTTTATTTCTTTATGACTTGTGGATTCCTCTGTGCTAACCCCAGGTGCTTTTGTTTTGCTTGTAACCTTTAAGCTGGACCTCAAGAAAGCTATTCTTGATGCTTAATTCTTGTAGTTGTTTTTTTAAAAAATCTAGCAATAGCTAGAGTTCCCAGATGTATTTTCTTTCTTTTTATTATTAATAAAATTTACCTTTTTTAAGAACAGAATTGAATTTTTGTGTCTTAAGAGGTTTGTGCACATGTTGTTTAATTAGCTGGTTGCAACAGCTGATTTCCTTTTTTCTTTTTCTTTCCCAGCTCTTCCCTGGAGAGGTGTGTGAAAGGGCTTGAGGGTACCCCACAGGAAGGAATTCCCAAGTGTGCCTTCCTGGGCTCTCACAGGGGTTCTGCACTTGCGTGGTGGCAGCATCTACCAATCCAAGGTCAGAGAAAAGCTGTAACCTTGGGGGTTTAATATAAACCTGGAGTGGCCAGTATTAATTTTTAGAATCCTTGCGAGCCCCCACCTTCTGCACTCAAAGTGCCAGAGTGGGGAATTAGCCTTGACATGGTGGCAGCGGTTGGATCATTTTGAACCAGAGGCACAGACCTCAGGATTTTAAAAGGACATATTTTTCCTTTTGGCAAACTGCAAAGCCTTAAACAAAAGACCAGAATTAGGATGGGGCTGTGAAGGTGCACCCCATAAGGCTTTATGGAAATATGCTTATTAATGTATATATATGACATAACTGGAATATGTTTTAGGCTACATATGCCATGTAACATATCTCTGTAAAGGTTATGATCTACTGCATCTATTTATCCTATTTGTGTGCACGTGTCATTGTTGTATTCGCAGTTATGAATATTGGCTGTGTACTTGCTTGATTTCTAAGTAGCCTTAGTAAAGCATTTGTTCAGCTTCTTGAGAAAGGAATGTACAAATTAAGTGCCCAATCAAGACAATGAATCTTGGAAGGCTCCAATCCACATAAGAAGTCTACCTGAGGACGTTCAGGGTAGCATGTAAACAATGGCTGCTGCCTGTAAAGACTGAGTCATGCATGGACATGTGACTTGCCCATGTGACTCCAAAAACTCCATCTTGGAGCTGGACTTTGCATAGGAGAGAGGAGGGGGTCTCCACCCACAAGAGAAAGTCTATTTAAACCCCTGGGATACCCCTCCATTTTGTCTTCAGCTGACTCAAGAGATAGCCTCTCCACCCCCAAGGATACCTGAGAGAAACTGAATCAAAGGACAGTAACTACAGGGGGTGTGAGTGATTGCTGGACCCAGACGAGAAGAGGACTAGTTTGTAAAAGGAAGCTTACTGGGACACCTCTAAGGGTGAGGTTTTATCTGTATTCAGTTGTATTACTGTATTAGGCTTAGATTTTTGTGTTTTATTTTATTTTACTTGGTAATTCACTTTGTTCTGTCTGTCACTACTTGGAACCACTTAAATCCTACTTTCTGTATTTAATAAAATCACTTTTTACTTATTAATTAACCCAGAGTATGTATTAATACCTGGGAAAGGGGCAAACAGCTGTGCATATCTCTCTATCAGTGTTATAGAGGGTGAACAATTTATGAGTTTACCCTGTATAAGCTTTATACAGGGTAAAACAAATTTATTTGGGGTTTGGACCCCATTGGGAGTTGGGCATCTGAGTGTTAAAGACAGGAACACTTCTTAAGTTGCTTTCAGTTAGGTCTGCAGCTTTGGGGCACATAGATCAGACTCTGGGTCGGTGTTGGAGCAGACTGGCATGTCTGGCTCAACAAGACGGGGTGCTGGAGTCCCAAGCTGGCAGGGAAAGCAGGGGCAGAAGTAGTCTTGGCACATCAGTTGGCAGCCCCAAGGGCATTTCTGTGATCCAACCCATCACATTGGTGTAGTTGAGCAGGATCTGTGCACAGCTGATTGCTTTGAGATACTGGTAGTGAGTTTAAGTAAGTTTTAAGCGTGTTGGCCGGAAAACAGACAAAGTGGTTTCTGGTTTGTTATTTTCTGTTTGCTTATTTTGGGTAAGGGAAATAGGGACAGAAAAGGAAGCAAAATAAGTAAGAGTGAAGATCACAAGTTGCAAATTGCCCAGAAAGGCTGAACAGTGGGTGCTGGAAAAGTGTTTGTTAACTAAGAAGCCCCTGAGCTGAGTGCGTCTCAGTTTCGGTGAACTGCAGACGGGTGTGGCCCTACCTCTGTGTCTGTGCTGAAGCTGACTGAAGTGTCTAACTTAGCAAGACAGGAGTGGAGGGGTGCCTGTTCTGGAAGAAGGGGGTTCTCTGTGGTATCCCAGCTCACCGAGTGACGGTCTAAAGGGAAAACAAATGGAAATTGATGTGTAATTTGCTCGGGAAAAGGCTGCCCTGGAAAAAGAAAAGGCTGTCCATCAGCAAACCCTGGACTTAAAAAACAAAGCAAATTGAAACCCAGAAGCACGAACTGGCTGTAATGGAGTGGAAAAGGTGCACAGAGACATGTATCCTGGAGCTGGAAGTTGGGGTCCTGGTGACTGCTGTGGTGGGAACAAACCCCAAAGGCTCTGTAGCTGGAAGTGAGCCCAACCTGAGTGAAAGGGGGGGATTTTGCTGGCCAGTGAAAGTCTGTCATAGCTGGTAGCTGTGAGCCCACAGCTAGATCAGAGTCTCCTTCCTTTTGGGGGGGACACAGGAGTGTATGCCCCAGAGGGGAGCCCAAAAAGGAATTTTAGGTATACTGCCTCTGCCATGGTCAGTGTCCAAGTCTCTGGCAGTAAGTTCAGGAGGAGGGTGTGATGTTGCATTCTATATGATTTCATGAAAGTATGCTAATGAGTGTAAATATAATGTAACTGGAATATGCTTCATGCAAAAGGTCTCTTGTAAGGTATCATTACAAAGCTTATAATCTACTGAGTGTGGTCATCCTATTTGTATAAATGTATCACTCTTGTATCTGAAACTAGAAATATGAAATATAACTCTAAGGTCCCATTGTAGTTATGCAAAGTGTGGGCCATTAATGGTGGTTTGGAATCCCGATGGCTTCCATTAACCAGGACAATTGACTGTAGATGGCTGTTTTACTTGTAAGTCTTCCTGTATACGTGTGTACTGGCAAGTGGGTAATGAAGTCTTACAGTGACATGTGATCATGTCACCTGAACTGGAATCCATCTTTAAGCTGGTGCTTTTTCATTTAGAAGGGGGGGGGAGGACCCAGAGAGACAAAAGGGAGTTGTAGAGGGGTTGCAAGGTTATTTTAGAGGGGTCACGGTATTGTCACCCTTACTTCTGTGCTGCCTTCAGAGCTGGGCAGCTGGAGAGCAGCAACTGTTGGCCGGGTGCCCAGCTCTGAAGCGCCCTGCCAGCAATAGTGCAGAAGTAAGGGGGGCAATACAATACCATGCCACCCTTACCTCTCCGCTGCTGCCTTCAGAGCTGGGCGGCTGGAGAGTGGCGGCTGCTGACTGAGGGCCCCGTTCTGCAGGCAACAGCACAGAAGTAAGCGTGGCAATACCATACCATGCCATTTTTACTGCTGTGCTGCTGCTCGTGGCGGCTCTGCTTTCACAGCTGGGCTCCTGGCCAGAAGCCGTCACTCTCCAGCTGCCCAGCTCTGAAGGCAGCACCGCCACCAGTAGCAGCACAGAAATAAGGGTAGCAGTACTGCACCCCTTTACAATAACTTTGCAACCCCCCCACAACTCCTTTTTGGATCAGGACCCCTACAATTACAACACCATGAAATTTCAGATTTAAATAGCTGAAATCATGAAATTAACGATTTAAAAAATCCTATGACCATGAAATTGACCAAAATGGACCGTGAATTTGGTAGGGCCCTAGCTATGGGGCAGCCTGCAAGCTTATCCCTGGGGGCCTTTTGTGTGTGGCCCAATCTGCGGGTGTGCTCTGAGCAGCTTGTTAGCTCTGGGTGGCTTCAGGACGTAGTCGGCTTTGCACATGCCCACCAGCAGAAACTTAGGTGCTTCCATGGTCAGGCAGCAGCCGCATGGTGGTTTGAGAATGTCAGTGGCACTTAAAGAGACCCATCCAGTCCAGTCCAGTCCAGTGTCCCTGACATCTTTTCTCCCATTTTAAATACTGGCACAACACTGGCTTTCCCCTGCTCTCCAAAACTTCCCCGGTGTCCAACAGTTGTTAAGAATTAACCCCCCCCAGTGCAGCGAGCTCTGCTCAGCCAGCGCCTTCAGACCTTTCCTCAGACCTGTGCCCAGTGCGGAATGAGCGGGAGGCCAGGAGGCTGCACTAGGGGAGTGTGAATGGAAATGATGGGGGAGTTCAAGTGGGTGGGGACTGATGCAGGGACTGCTCTGTCTGTGATCTCAGAATAGACACACACATTAAGCTTTCCTACTGGCAAAATGAGATAGGAATTCTAGCCAGTAATTGTACCAAAGCCCACAGGACTTCACAGACTGGAAGAAACTGGCTGGGCAAGTTAAACTGGGATGCTGAGCTGTGTTCTGTGCAGGGAACTAAACACAACACAACCACTTGTATTAGATACAAACACAGGGTGCGTATGCGCTGTAATGGCAGAGCTGCAGGCTCTGCCACTGCTGAAATGCTGCCTGCTCTTGCAATTCCATAGCAAGAGAGGTAGATGCAATATCCCTGTGAAGTTCAGTAGCTGGGCAGCACTGACTGTGTGCACTCCAAGAGCAGATTTTGGCATAAGGAATTGTAGGGAGCCCCTATAAAGGCCTGGTTGGAGGTGGGTGTGATGCTCTGTACCTCGGGGGAAAACCCTGCACCCCCATGTTCATCCTTATAAAATGACTGTGTGGTATCCAATGCAAAGTTTGTCATGTCGGGTGTCTTCGGAAGGCTCATGATGCACTGAAAATTGTCGTTATAGTGATATTATAGTAATTGTTGTTACAGTAATATTATAGCAATGTTATAGGTTATAATTTCATGTATATAGTTATGAGGTTGAAAATGTGTCTTCATGGCTTAAAATAAACCCAGGCAAAAACTATCCAAGAGCAGAGGGGCAGTTCACACCTCATTAGGGCATGTATGGGACAAACCCAGCCCAGCCTCACAGGAACAAAGGACGCTGGCCTAGGCAGGAACAAAAGGATCTGTTGGACTCTCAAGTGAGTCACCCCCCTTCTTTTGGTCAGTTTGGGACTGCGATTAGGTAATGCTCACCTGACTCTGAAGGGGGAGGGGGGCAAAGCCAAGAGGGAAGAAAGAACATGATAAAAGGGAGAGACATTTGCCATGTTCTTCCTCTCTCTTCCACCTACATCTACATCTACACCACACCAAGCGACTGAAGTGCTAATCAAAGGGGAGAGCCTGGCTGAAAAGCAACCAGCCAGCCTGTGGTGAGAAGCATCTAAGTTTGTAAGGCAGGTGTTTGGAGTGTGGGAGGGGGTGAGGGCTCTGGGCTGGGCATGCGGGCTCTGGGGTGGGGCCAGAGATGAGGGGTTTGGGGTATAGGACGGTGCTTCAGGCTGGGATTGAGGGGTTCGGAGGTCGAGAGGGGGATTGGGGCTGGCGTTGGGTTCAGGGATGGAGGGGTCCGGCTGGGGGTGCAGGGTCTGGGGTGGGGCCAGGGATGAGGGGTTTGGGGTTCAGGAGGGGGATCTGGGTTTGGGGGGGCTCAGGACTGGGGCAGAGGTTTGGGGCTCAGGGTTGGGGCATGGGCTTACCTCAGGGGACTTCCGGTCAGCGGTGTAGCGGGACTAAGGCAGGCTCCCTGCCTTTCCTGGCTCCATGCTGCGCTATGGAAGCGGCCAGCATCAGGTCCGTCTCCTAGGTAGGGGGGCCAAGAGACTTCGCGTGCTACTCCGGCCCACAGGAACTGCTCCCCAGCTCCTATTGGCCACGGGGAGAGTGGAGCCGGTGCTCAGGGCAGGGGCGGCGCGCGGAGCCCCGTGGCCCGCTCCCCCACCTAGAAGCCAGACCTGCTGGCTGCTTCCGGGGTGCAGCGCGGTGCCAGGACAGGTAGGAACTCGCCTGCCTTAGCCCTCTGCGCCGCCAACCGGACTTTTAATGGCCCCGTCAGCGGTACTGACTGGAGCCACTAGGGTCCCTTTTAGACCGGGCGTTCTGATCGAAAACTGGACACCTAGCAATCCTAAGGGGGGCCATGAGGCAAGACAGTGGCCAGCTCTCAAACATGCCCCTCCCCCAACACCCTCGTCAGGCTACCCAGGCTTTGGGGCACTGTGGGAGGGCAAAGTAGGGGATCAGATTTTCACATGCAACAACAGGCTCAGGGAGGGGCTAAGTGAGAGCAGAGAAGGAGGTGGGGGGCAGGGCAGGCCTACCCTTGGGTCCTCTCTACCATCCCCCTCTGCCACAGACAGCCCTTCAAGCCTCCTGCAGAGGAAGGAGCTGCTGGGCAGGAGATTGGGAGCCTGCAGGAGGATGAGGACCTCGGGTTGGGAGGGGCGAGAGAGCCTGGAGGAAGCAGAGCTGCCAGGGTCAGGAGAAGGGAAGTGGAGGGTCACAGTCCCTGCATAATGGACAAGTGGCCAGCATGGGAGGGGGGAGCAGGGGCAGGTTGCAGGGGTGGGGGCAGGTTGCAGGGGGTGGGAGCAGGGACAGGGTGGGGGCAGGTGGCAGGGGGTAGGAGAAGGGGAGGAGGCAGGTGGCAGAGGGTGGGGGCAGGTGGCAGAGGGCTGGGGGTAGGAGCAGGTGGCAGGGGCAGGTAGCAGAGTGGGGTAGCTATCAAGGGATGCGAGCAGGGAAGGGGGAGAGGGCAGAGGCAGGTGTCAGGGAGGGGGAGCAGGTCGCAGAGAGGGGGCAGCTGGCAGGAGGTGGGGGCAGGTGCAGGTGGCAGGGAGGGGGAGCAGGGGTAGGCTGCAGAGGCGGAGCCCAGGTACCGCTGTGCTTGGGAGGGTGGCACTGCCTGGCTGTAGCTCGGGAGCAGGAGCAGTGCAGAGGAGCCAGCAGCGCTGACCTGGGCATCCAGGCCTCAGCCCCATAGCCAGCAAAGCTCCCGGCGCCAGGCCAGCCCCACAGATCAGGGGCTCCCCAGGGACTGTGCCAGACAGGCTCCACCGGCCCTGGAGAAGCATCACGGGGAGCGTGACGGGTTTCTCTGGCCCAGGCAAACGCTGTCTGGGCCATGCCCGACCCTCTGCCCAAGGCAAGGGGCTTTGGAGGCAGAGCCAAACGCTCTGGGAAGCAGCTTGCAATCATCTCTTCCTCTCCTCCACCTGGCCCCCCCTTTGCACCCCAGCGCCAGCCCCCCTCTCCCAGGCAGGGGCCACAAAGGGCAGCAGAACAGACCAACTTATAGCAGAAGGGCTGCTTCCTCCCTCCCCCCCACTAACTCACTCTCCTGCTAGTTTATGGCTGGAACATTTTGTTTGCAAAGTGCTGTCAGATGCGACATTAAGAGGCACCATAAATCAGAGTGCAGGGGCCTCTCCAAGCCTCCACAGATGAAAACCTTTTATCACAATTTGGATCTGTTTGCACTGGTATGAAAATTACGGCTCCAGTTTAGCATCAACCT
>NW_020698232.1:0-6594 GCF_002925995.2 Terrapene triunguis | reverse complement strand
GATGACCTCTCGAGGTCCCTTCCAGTCCTAGAATCTATGAATCTATAATGTCTTCTCAAGGTTATTACAAGACCTCCTCCAGCAAGCAATTGATTACTGTTGGACTCTTAAGATGATTTTCACTATATTAAGCCCAGTCAGTGTAAGAAATAGGAGTAGAATGTAGGACTGCCTGGGCTCATAGCCCGGTATATATTCTCTTATGCCAATGAGGCATTTTGGTAGGAAGAAATGCTACTGAAGCAGCAGAATTATCCTTTTTACCATATCTTGAATTTGCCCAAAACATTTGGAAAGGTTATCCAGTCTGGTATGGAGCCATTCTGGAGTTTGAACGGTTCCCGGTAAAGCAAAATTAGCCATTCACACATACAGAACACATTTTTCCTTAGGTGTGCACTTACCAAGTTTAGCAAAATAAATAAATAAATAAATCTGCATGAACAGTACATGATTTTCAAACATTTATAACTCAGTCAAATCAAAACCAATTTCCTGTATGACAAGACTGCACACTGTTCCTTGGGGAGGGCTATTGCACTGACAAAACGACTCTAATCTCAATCATTTGGCCTGTAGCTCTCTATTATATAACGCTGCAAGTTTTTCTTATGTATTGTTCATAAAATGTAATCCCCCATGGAATTAGTTGTTCCTGACATATTACAATGAGCCTTTAGGGCAGTATTTTCAGCCTGTGGTCCGAGGAACCCTGGGGGTCCACAGACTATGTCTAAGGGGTCCATGAAAGGTTGTCTTTACCATAGAACAGTAGTTTTCAACCTGTGGTCCACAGACACCTGGGGGTCCACAGACTACGTCTAAGATTTCCAAAGGATTCCCACCTTCATTCGAAATTTTTTAGGGGTCCTCAAATGAAAAAAGGCTGAAAACCACTGATCTAGAGGACTTATCCCTGCACTACAGCAGCAATGGCTACAAAGGTTCAGGACTTTGTTCCAAATTGTCTAGAGTCCAGGGTGGAGCTAGAACAGAGGTGGGCAAACTATGGCCATCGGGCCCCTCCTGCCCGGCTCCTGAGCTCCTGGCCCGGGAGGCTAGTCCCCGGACCTTTTTCAGCTGTTTCCCCCTCCCCCGTAGCCTAGGCTCACTGCGCCGCCAGCGCAATGCTCTGGGCGGCAGGACTGTGAGCTCTTGCCAGGCAGTGCAGCTGCAGAGCCCCAGTCAGGGGTAGGGGTTCCGGGGGCGGGCAGGGAGAAGGGGTGGCTGGATGGGGCGGGGGTCCCGGGGGGGCAGTCAGGAATAAGAGGAGGGGTTGGATGGGATGGCAGGGTGCAGCCAGGGGCGGGGGGCCTGGGGGCGGTCAGGGGACGGGGGGGGGGGGCAGGGGCCCAGGGAGGGCCGTCAGGGGACAGGGAATGGGGGGGTTGGATGGGGCAGGAGTCCTGGGGGGGCCATCAGGGGGTGAGAAGCAGGGGGGGTAGGATGGGGGCGAGGGCCAGGCCACGCCTGGCTGTTTGGGGAGGCACAGCCTCCCCTAACAGGCCCTCCATATAATTTTGGAAACCTGACGTGGCCCTCAGGCCAAAAAGTTTGCCCGCCCCTGAGCTACAAGCTGGAAGTTACATCAAGAATCAATCATAAGCCAGAACTCAAAGATAAAGGGTTTGGTTTTACTTTTGGTGTTGTCTGTTGGGGCAGAGAGAGAAGCATCACAGCCTGGCAGGTCCCCATTCAACTTCCCATTCCTACCCAAAGGGAAATTTGAACTCAGTGGGAGGTCACTGGATCATTAAAGGGCATCAGATCAGCAGAGACCAGCAACCCAGGAGGTTGAGGAGTGATTCTAAGGCCTTGTATACACTGCCACCTTATAGCGCTGAATCTTTCTCGCTCAGGAGTGTGAAAAAACACCCCCCTGAGTGATGCGAGTTTCAGTGCTGTAAAGTGGCAGTGTAGACAGTGTACCAGTGCTGGGAGCTACTCCCCTCGTGAGGGTGGGATTTTTTGCATGATGGTGCCACAACTACACAACCACGCTAAAGCACTGCCAGGGCAACGCTGCTGCAGCAGCACTTTAACATTGGTAGAGAAGACATACCCTTAGTCAGGCTGCTGAGAGCCAGCTTCACTTTCCAGTGGACTCCAGACCAGGGAGCCTCAGCACAATCCTACCCTTCTAGGGGTGAAGATCATGTAAGAAATCCCATTTTATTTATTTTGCTTGTTAGTTTTAAGCTGACCAATGATTATGGTGCTGCATCACCCAGTAAAGAACTGATTTCCAATCCACTATCTGCCTAGGCAGGTGCTAGGAGGGAGCTGGGGGGCTGGGCCCATGTAAATCTTGGGAGGGGGAGGGTTTAAGGTATTGTTGATATTTTATTATTCTAGTTACTACCATTCATTCATTATCCCCTATCCTTTGTGTCATCTACCTAATAAAGTCCCCCCTGTTGCTGTATTGTTACTTTTGGGATTATGATAATTATTTTATTGCTTGTGTACTGGACTACACTCCTACTACGTTATTTGACAGAAAACATTTTCCCAAGGGACAGCAGCCCTTGTGTTCCAGACACTAGCATGGTCCCCCTTGGGTGGAGGCACCAAATGCCAAGATAAAGAACCCAGAAGCAATATCATTGAGGGTGAGAGGGAGAAAAGGGTAGGGCTTGAGCCACACCTTAGGGGAAGGGCTGCAAATATAGAAATTATTTCCCTCCCATTTTCCTTTCACTGAAAAAAAAAAAACATTTTTCCGTGAAATGTTTCAAGGAAACAAAATTTTCACCTTGAAACAGAAACCAAATCAGGAAATCTCAGCCCCCAAATATAATAGCTTCTCAAAGCTGTGAATGTCTGGAAACGGAATTATCATGGAAACTGTTATGCAACCTTAATTCTAGTGGGTTGCCTCCAGAACCCTGCTATAATGTTCAAGCAGTGAAGAGGCTACAAAAAATGTCCATCTCCAAAACACCTTGCCCAGATTTTCTACAGATGTTCTACCCTAGTCTAAGACTACACCTGTGAAATTTCAGGGGGACTGGGTTCCATTGCAGTGAAGCTGGCGTGTCAGGGTGTCAAATCTGTGTCAAGTGTCTTCAGTCTAGTGTCTCCTTATTATGCTGAAGGAACCCAGGGTTCATTCTGAATTGCCCGGGAGGGCTGCTCCCCCATTTCTTGGCAAGTCCCTGGCCAGTTCCACCCAGAGGAGTGCGCTTTCAAAGGTGATCTTACAAAGGAAAATATATATTGGGTTTTTACTTTTTGCTCTTCTTTACTTCTTTATGATGTATAAAGGAAAGGCCTGAACATTTTATTATTTTTCCTCCCTCCAAAAGCCATAACACTTATTTTCCTATTTTTTCCTTTATTTTTTATTCAGTATACATTAAGGTCTTGTCTGCCCTGCTTTTCCATTATTGTAGACTGGTAGGATTATGACCATTCAAGCAAAACCTGATTTGAGAAGGAAAATGATTCATATTCAGGCTGTTTAAATCTATCTAACTCAAATGCCTGAGAAACACACACACACACACACACACACACACACACAAAAGAATCTCTTCACCTTCACTTAAGGCAGTGGCTCTCAATCTTTCCAGACTACTGTACCCCATTCAGGAGTCTGATTTGTCTTGCATATCCCCAAGTTTCACCTCACTTAAAAACTACTTGCTTACAAAATCAGACATGAAAATACAAAGCACACTATTACTGAATAATTGCTTACTTTCTCATTCTGTCAGTATGAAATTTTAGTTTGTACTGGCTTTGCTAATGTTTTTTATGTAGCCTGTTGTAAAACTAGGCAACTATCTAGATGAATTGATGTACCCCTGGAAGACTTCTGCATACCCCTGGTTGAAAACCACTGAGTTAAGAGACGAGAAAGAATACAGTCAGCATCTGAAGCTTCGAAGTATTCATTCTAAAACCAACAAAGATTAGACTTGAGATTCTTTATATTATATATTCCTTATATTTTCAAACTTACGAGAAACACCTACAATGATCAACACCCCCCACAATATACCTTTCAAGATCCAGGGGTTCTACACATGCCTCTAACAACATTGTTACTTCTGGGGGAATTCTGTGCCACTGCCAACGCAGAATTTTGCAGAAATTAACATGTGCGCAGAATTTCTTTTGGCCCACAGAATTGGGTTGCAGTGCTGCTGGCTGCCACTAGGGGCCACTGGACCCGGCAGAGCCCAGCTCGCACATAGAAGACACTGATGGGAGGAGGGGGAGGAAGCTAGAGGTTTCCCGGCTGCTGCAGATCCTAGCACACCCTGAGGGAACTCCACACAAGCAGGCTGTTTCTTCCTCTTGATCCCTGAGCTCTGAGGGGTAGGGGTCGGGTGTCTGAGCTGGGGGGGGCTGTCATAGGGGTTTCTTTAACTCTCTACTCCTGGGAGGTTTTTTGTGTGTGTCTGTATTGTTACAGACATACTTGCTGACGGGTATTTTGAAATAAATTACCAAAATAATTAAAACTGGGGTGATTATGTAGTGTTATTTTGACAAATAAAATTTGCAGAATTTTAAAATATTGTGTGCAGAATTTTTAATTTTTGGCACAGAATTCCCCCAGGAGTACACATGGTGTACCTCATTCAGTTCATTAAATGCTCCACAGACAATCACTGTGCTCTCAAATGAACTCACACAGGAAAATGATAAAAGGCATGAACACCAGGTCCCCTGTGGGTGAACACTTTTCACAAAGCGATCAATATATCTGACCTATCAGTCCTCATCCTCAAAGGAAACCTGCACAACACTTTCAAAAGATGAGCCTGGGAGCTTAAATTCATAACTTTGCTAGACACTAAAAATCATAGTCTTAATAAAGAACTGGATTTATGGCTTATTACAGCAATCTGTAACCCACTAACCCTCCCTCCCCCTTTCTGTCCTATGGCTAGAGGTGTTAATGGTATCCATTTCCAGCAGATTCCCAAGCGCTGGTGAAGTCTCAAGGGCTAGTACTGTATGTAGGAAACCCACTCCGCCCCCTCAGTCAGGGTGGGCCGGGTCTGGTGGCTCAGACACATGGACAGCCTGTGAGCTCAGTGCAGAGACAGACCTTCCTCTCCATGCTTGGGGCTTCCATTATAATTTCAGAGGAAATCATGTCAGCACACCAAATTGGTTTATATTATAAATCTCAGCCCATTTCTCTTCTCTCCCCATCCCCCACTTTCCATCTCTTTCATATAAAGACATGTCTCTTCCTGACCTTGATCTTAATGACAATGCTTTAGATATGGGTTTCATTTTCCCTTTCATTTGTTCCCCAGTCTCTGTCCTCCTTTCCCCTTCCCTATCTCCCCACCCTCCATTCCCCCCTCCTCCTCTCCCTCTACGTCTTTCTTTCACCATCTCCCTACTGCTTTCCAACTCCCTTTTTTTCAAAGGCTTTCACGTGTGAGTGAGAGATGAGCATTCATCACAAACCAGTTCGGGTCAGTGAACATATGTGGCCACAGGGATTTTCCTTGGCACAAACAAGGGGGTTGTTTACAACACCTCTACCCCCTCCTTCTCTAATTCTGTCTCTCTCTCCCTCAGTCTCTCTTATCTCTTCCCTCTCCCTCCCCCGTTCACCTACTCTCTCTTCTCCCCTTCCCTCTGCCAGCATTCTGGCCTCTCTTCTCCTCCCTGCTTTTTCCTGTTCTCCCTCTTCCATCCTCTCCCACTCTCCTTCAGTGGCTCAGCATAAACTGCCCCCTGGTGCCAGTGTAGAACATTCCCTTCATGTCTGCAATTTTGGGGCTGGTGGTTAAAAACCATAAGGGCAAGAGCTGCGATTGCAGCCCAATGGGAAGAGTAACAGCTCTTTGGAGACTGAATTCCACAAAACAGGCATGACATGGGCAATAGCAATACAATCATCCCACACACTCTAACCAATCCCCCCTCAACTGCCTTACCCCTGGGAACAAGAGGGGAGTTTAGGGTCAATGCAAACCTTGGCCTCTCTCTGCCAAGACAGCCAACAGGGATGTTGAGTAATGCTATTGGTGCTTATTGGAATGTGGATGCCTGTCCCACTAAAAACTGGACTAAGACCCTCCACAACTCATAAAACACTGAACACCCATCAGAGAGGGACACATTTTGGTCATTACTGATCTGAAGCAGGAGCAGAACAGATTAGCATGCTGAAGGCTCCATAGCCTGCTCCCCAGCACCCCCTGAGCCATTCAGTCTCCTCAGGCTTTAGAAAGAGCTTATCTTAACAAAAACCTGCTCTTACCTTCCAGTGAGGTGGCTAGGTGAAACAGGCAGACCAGCCACAGCCAACCCATTCCCACTGCTCTTCTCCTTGCCCTTAAGGCAGCCTTAAGATCCATGTAGCTTCTCCAGGGACTCCACCATCTCCAAATAACACTCCCAGCTCCCTTCAAGAGTTCCAAGGCAGTGTCAGATGGGTCAGGGCCTCTCCACGCCAAAGCACAAGTGTCTCCACACAACGGGGGTGACTGGGGAGAGACAGAAGGTGAAGAAAGGAAATCAGGTAGCCACAATTTCAAGCTATGACATGGCAGCTTCATAAGTACCAAACACAACCCTACCCCAGCATATGCTGTGCCTGACCCATAGTTGCAGAGT
>NW_020698231.1:0-5356 GCF_002925995.2 Terrapene triunguis | reverse complement strand
GGTCCTGTTCATATGCAAACACAGCAACAAAACCAGCTTTGAGGAGGAGCTGATCACATCCCCCAGCACCACCAGGGCAGGGCTGTCTCTGGAGCAAAGGCTGATACCTCAGGAGCACCGAGGAAGAGCCGGGTTCTGTCTCCCAGCCGGCAGCAGAGTAACTGTGGCCAAGGCTGGATCTTACATCTCCCAGTCACAGTCTGACGTCATCACTGCAGTCACACCCCCCTGCTCTGAGCGTGTGTGAAGCGACAGCCCCGGCCAATGGCACGGAAGAGAACCAAGGCCAGACAGTCCCATTATAGCGCTGAGATGAAATACACCCATTGCTCTGGGCTCAAGAGAGTGGGATTTGGAGTGAAGACACTGGCCTGGTGCTTGAAAACCATGAGGTGACCTCCTAGCGTGGTCATGGAAAGCAGTTCGCAGAAGTAGGTTGTTATGTGGAGACTGAGCTGGAGGTGTCGCAAAAAAAACCCCAACCCTGGTCATCCTAGATGCAGAACTAATGGTTTCAGATGTTTGCTAACCGGCCTGGCCTTGCACAAAGTAGGGGTGGCTGCAGATATTTCTACATATAGATGAATGGATTGAAACAGTGAACAATTGCAAAACTAAAACACAACAAAGGAGATGCTGTTTTGTGCCCATGGGAGTCTGTTCCCATTCGCAGCACAACGCACTTTGTTGGTTGGACAAAATCAAAATGTTCTGCGGGAACGGGCCAATTTCAATGCAATTTAATTTAGAAAAAATCAAAGCAACTGGCTTTGAGAAGGGTGAAACTCTTCATGTTGAATTTGAGTTTACGTTACGTTATGCATCTCAATAGAAAATTTAAAAGTTGAAATTGAAACGATCGACTGAAAGCCAAATTTTAGACACTCCTTTGGCGGGAGAGTCCGAATTCGGCCGTTTCGTTCCCATTTGGAAGGAATGTCAACTTCAAAACCCGACACTTCCTGCGAACGGAAATTCCAGCCCCTGCCCAGCTCCTGCAGACGGACAAACAGCAGCTGAGGGACGAGGCCTTTGGCAGTGTCAGGCGTGGCCTCAGGTGACTGGGCTCCCATTGGAGGGAGAGCAGCACTGGCCGGTCACACTTCACCATTGGCGGCACAGGCGGGGTGATAACGTCTCAGGAGCCCTGCCTTCCCCCCAGCAACTAGCCCCAGCTCGCCCCATGGCTGCAGCGCCGGAGTCTCTTGGTTCCCAACCAGCCCTGCTCCCAGCACCCAGTGTCGGGGGTTTAGGGGCACAACCAAGTGTCTCTACAAAGGCCCACGTTTCCTTTCAACTCCGGAGATCTAGATTCAAGGCCCCAGACTCCCTGTGGGACCATGGACAGATCAAACCGTCTCTCTGTGTCTCAGTTCCTCAATCTACACACCTGCCGCCTGACCTCTCCCTTGTCGATTTAGGGCCTGATCCAAAGCCCATTGAAATCAGCCTGGAGTTCTCTTCGCTTTCCTGGCTTTTATAAGGACCTTAAATTGCAAACATTTAAGGGCAGGGACTGTCTCTTATTGTGGTCCTGTGCAGCTCCCAGTGTAATGGGGTCCTGATCTCAGTTGGGGCAGAGACTGTCTCTCCCTGTGTGTCTGTGCAGCGCCTGGCACAACGGAGCCCTGATCTCAGCTGGGGCAGGGACTGTCTCTCCCTGTGTGTCTGTGCAGCGCCTGGCACAACGGGGCCCTGATCTCAGCTGGGGCAGGGACTGTCTCTCCCTGTGTGTCTGTGCAGCGCCTGGCACAACGGGGCCCTGATCTCCTGTAGGGCCTACTATAATACAAATACGTGATGAAGTGGAACTGTTCTTAATAGTTTCTCTGAATACTGTGTGGGTGCCTCAGTTTCCCCTATGCATTTCTTAAGTATCTAGGTGGTGTGATAAGGGGGTGTGATTGTTGCAGATCCTTAGAGGGTCAGTGTGCTGCTGTCTGCACAGAGAATGGCCGACACCCTGTCTCCTGGCAACTAATGCCCTGCCCCCCCTCCCCCGCAAGGTGCCAACTGAAGGGGTTGGAGAACAAAGAGATCAAGTGGCCTCCTGGCCCGGGAAAGAGACAAAGGACAGAGCAGGGGCTGGAGAGTTTCAGTTTGGAGCTGGCTGGGGAAATGGAGGGAGGCCCAGATGGGGCTCTGGCCTTCCTGTCCTCCAAGATGGACCTGACTGAGGGGGTCCTGTTGTCTGTACCTACAAGCTCTGCTTTAGACCGTGTTCCTGTCGTCTAATCAACTTTCTTGTTACCGTCTGGCTGAGAGTCACGTCTGACTGTGGAGTTGGGGGGCAGGGCCCTCTGGCTGCCCCAGGACCCCGCCCAGGCGTACTCGCTGTGGGAAGCGTACGGAGGGGCAGAGGATGCTGAATGCTCCGAGGTCAGACCCAGGAAGGTGGAAGCTGTGGAAGCTTCTTGCCCTGGAGACAGTCTGCTCCGAGTGAGGAGGCTCCCCCAGAGTCCTGCCTGGCTTCGTAGGGAGCAGTTCCAGAGCATCGCCCGGGGACTCCGTGACAAAATAACAGGTGCTTGTCCCCACCTGGACAGATGCTGCAGACACAGAGCAGCTCCTAACCCTTGGTCTTTGGTAAAGCCGGGCTTGGCCTCTGCTAACTCTGCTCCTGCTGCAGGGAGAGCAGCACTGGCCGGCCTGCAGGTCACTGCCAGCCCCACAGGCTGGGGGATGGCGCAGCAGGAGCTCTGCCTGCCCCCCTGCAGCCGGCGCTAGCTCAGCCCCATGGCCGCACGGGGCCCAGGGCAGCTGGTAGCTGGGGGTGGGCGTTTGCACAGCTCTGTTCTAGCCTGGCTGCACCTCGATGGACCAAGTGGGTTTAAACAGTTCTGTTGCATCCGTCATTCATGCATGAAAATTGTAGGAGCGCAAACGTGTCTCATTATAGACATGGGGTGTTGGTTTCTCTTACAGCGACCAATCGCTTGAGATTAGAATGTGTCTCCCCAACCACATCTCTGCACCGCATCAGTGCCTTTTCCTGTTACTCTTTGTATCTCTTCTGAACTCTTAAACACTGTAGCGGGGTGGTCACCCACTCCTGCCTTCAAACAGCCCAGGGAGAGGGCTGTGGCAGGGAAGGAAAAGCGGGGCTGATTGGGGAAAGCAGCCTCAGCTGGGGTCCACGCCCCAATCAGGCCGAGGCTGTCTTAACGAGGGCCCAGCTGGCCCTTATAAGAGGGCTGGGGCCAGAAGCCAGACACAGTCTCTCTCTAGTGGTAGAGAGGGAAGGGCCTGGCTGCTGGGAGCTAAGCGAGGTTCCTAAAGTGGAGCAGGGCTGGGGGAAGGCCAGAGGAGCTGGGGAGCTCTGGCCTGGAAACCCCCCAGGCTGCAGGCCTTGATAAAGGCCAGGGTAGGTACTGGGGCTACAGAGGGTTAGCCTGGGGTAGGCGGAGGCAGCAGGTTCCAAACCCCCTTGCCTGTGATGAGTGGCATTCACACTGCAGTCGGCCCCAGGGAATGAGGGCAGGTTGGTGACTGGCAGTGGCCATCGACTGAGGTGAGGTGGGGATTGGGGGTTCCCCGGGGAGGGGAACCCAGATCTGTGAGGGTACTGCCAGGGGGCAGCACTCTGGCCTGAAAAGGGCACCATGGTCTGGGAGGGACACGGGGCCAGCGGCAAGGGGGACACCGGCCTGCAGAGGGCGCTCTGGAGCTGAAAAACACTAATTCCCTGGATAACCAGCAGGAGGCGCTGCAGGGGTGAGTCCCGCCCCGTTACAAACACGTTTCCTCTCTTCGCTCCTCCTCCTTATTATTTCCCATTTGTTAAAAGCCACGTGACTGAATCAGTCCATAAACTCATTTATTTTCATTGTAACCTGTAACTTTAACCATATCTTCATGTCTCTGCCCCCGTCCTTAGTTTTAAAAGAGACAGCCCAGCTTTGAGCTCTGGGGTGACTAGCAGAGAGCAGTGTCAGGAGATTTTTAGCTCAGTGAAGAAAGATTCAAAGTGAGAATGAAATGGCTTTAGACTGGAGACATCTAGACGGCCTTAATTATCGCTGTTGCTAAAGCTTCTGCTACAGCCCAGCACGAAGGAGGCTATATTTTGAATATTGAAAGCCAGGACACTATTGTGCTTACATTTTTAAGATAGTGAAATACCCCTGCAAAGATAAACTTTAAAGAAATACTTTTTGCTACAGCCAACGTCTGACCCAGCAGCGCCACGTGGGCATATTTCTCAGAGTGGAGGATTATGTTCTATTGACTCAGTGTCTGAATGAATTGAGCAGAGACACGGCAAATGTGCCGTTCAGTTTTCCTCTGAGCAAGACAGCAGCTCGGATCATGTCTGTGCTCATTCCACCCACCCCTTCGCTCCAGACATTGCTCATCGCACTGTTGGCTCCTGCTGGACACAGAGCACATTCGACACTCGGCTGCGATAATGTCCCACATCAGCGTTTTGTAGACCCAGTGGTGAATGCAGCCTCTAGTGGGTACAACTGGCTACAGCGCGGCTTGTGGTGCAGTCGCTTCCTGTCTGGTCTCACGCAGGCAGCGTGGGGGAGTGTGAGAGCAGAAGGCCAGGGGAACCTGCAGCTCTGTGCACTCAGACACAGCCTACCGGAGACTGGTGTATTACCAGGGCATTGGGATGGGCAGGGGATAAACACGGAGACAGGAAACTGTGGACCCAGAAGCCAGCCTGGGATAGGATACATTCTGCATATAAGTTCCAGGAGGCTGGAAGGTGTGTGTGTGTGTGTGTGTGTGTGTGTGTGTGTATTTTATTCTCTTAACAGAGAAGAAGTTGGACGTTTAAATAAAAATGAAAGTCTCCACTTTTTTACCCTGTTGAAACAATTTAAACTCACTGAAAAGTGAGCGTTCTCCATTTTCTGTCACAAGAAAGCAGGGGACCCCAAAATACGTAACTGAAAGATGGAAATAATAAATAACAATACAATCAAAATGAAAATCTTCAGTTTAAATTTTCCCATGGAAAAATCGATTAAAAAAATCAACATTGTACCATGAAAAATCTCAATTTTGATTAAACCTGATTTTTGGCGAGTGAAGAAAAATTTTCAGTTGACACATTTTGATCATCTCCAGGTAATACCCCCCTCATGGTATATTGACAGCTGTTTGGGGGAGGGACTGTCTGTGAACTATGAGTATGTACAGCTCCCAGCACAATGGGGCCAGGATCCTGACTTGGACTCCAATAGAGATAAGACCACAGGAACTGCCAGACTGTCTGATTCCAGGGGCCCATCTACCCCAGTATCCCGTTTCCAGCAATGACTAGTACCAGCCCCTCCAAAGCAAGGCATCGTTAACAGTGCATGAGGCAGCTGTGGAACAATCTGCCCACTGGGGATGAGCCTCC
>NW_020698230.1:0-28097 GCF_002925995.2 Terrapene triunguis | reverse complement strand
TTATGTCAAGCAAACTGCTCACCAGGCCTAAGCCAAGTCAGTCAGTATAAATGCACAATCTCGGTCTGTCCAAACTGCTGCATAAGAAATGACCCTTGCACCAACTCTCAAAACTTAACCTAATAACTAGTGGAAAACAGACACTTTGAGAAGATGTAGCAGAGGCCCAGGCATCAGGAAATCTCACATTAATGTCATGACTTACCGAAGGTCACAGCATTAAAGCTCACAATCAGCAAAATGGCCAAATTTAGGGCATCTGAGTTACTCCCTCCCAATTAGAGCACTGCAGGGCAGGTGCTCCAGAGCTGTGTAGACGCCACAGCAGCAGGTGCCCAACCCATCTGAGAACCAGGCCCTGGGACCTAAGGGTCAGCACCCAAAATCTAGTCCCTAAATTAAAGGCCACTTCTTAGAGCTCAGCCCATACCATCACTGTGCTCTGGTCCCGTATGCAGCTAGTCTGGGCCAGATGGGCTGCAGGGAAGGAGAAAGCCCCTCCCCCACGGCAAGGTAACCCTCCAGCATGGGAGCCTCTTGTGCCTCCTCCCCAGCAGCTGCAGGCACAAGGCGTGTTCCTGAGAGGGCTGGGAATGGGGGTGGGGGAGGGTGGAAGAGGGAGGGGGGTGGACGACGGACAGAGGGACGTGGGCAGTGTAAACCTGGGCCTCTGAGACTCTGCACACTGGGCAAGACACATGGGGGCCATTGTCATAGAGATGTAACTCTGGCTGGCTTCAGAACTTCCTCAGCCTGTGCCAAGGTCTGCACCGGCCCCTGCAGCCACTGAATAGTGGAGTCACAAATGGCCCCTCCCCTCTCTCCTTTCGCCGGTACAGGGGTGAATCTGGCCCATGGAGCCAACCTTCCCCCTGCCTCAATTTCCACATGGATAAAATGATTTTATTATTATTCCTATTTCTGCCTGTGGAGGACGAGGGTCCCATGATTCTGCTCTCTGTAGAGACGCTGAGTAAACAGACCCAACAGCTCACAAATAGAGCCACAATTTCACACACTCTCAATATCCCGTTAGTGTCAACTTGTTACCCCAAGTGGGTAAAGTTACTTTCATGCCAACGTGATTGCATGACCTGGGTCTAGGTTACGACAAAAGGCAGCAAGTGAATGAGACAAACTAACTGGAGTCTGAAGGGTGGGAGGGGTTGATGAGGGGAAAAGTAAATCTCACTGACCGATTTTGTGTCCTAGGATGGTTGTGAGGCTTCATGGATCTTGGTTCCATTGCTGGGACAGGGCCTGAAAGTGAGAAGAAATAGAAGGTTTCAGACCTTTTTATATGAAATACCTGAGTGTGTCTCAGTCTTTTTCTCTGTCATGATGAAAACACAGTTCTAGGAGTTCAGAGTGGTGATGCTGTTATCAATATGAAAGCCTGAAATCTCACCTCTCTTATCATTTCCCTCTCCAGACACTCTGCCGTCTGCACTGGAGACAAAAAGAGGGGAATCCCTAGGAGCTCACAGACAGGGTGAGTTTGCAGCTGGAGATTGTCTTTAAATTATGAGAAAATTCCAGTGAAAACATCTTCATGAGATTGTAGCTAAAGTTACCAACCAAACCGAAAGCGACCATGACACACAGATCCCTAAAAATAACACATTCAACTGTGAGAAGATCCAGAGGCACTGGAACCAGGGGGCCAGGCCCACCTACTTTTTAACATGGGCATAGTTTGTGGTAGGCAGTGGCAGATTTTGAGTTAGTGGGGCCCTGTGCACAGCTTCTTTTTCGCCCCCCACCCCTCTTGGAACCCAGCCAAGAAAAAGAACATAGATTCATAGATTCTAGGACTGGAAGGGACCTCGAGAGGTCATCGAGTCCAGTCCCCTGCCCTCATGGCAGGACCAAATACTGTCTAGACCATCCCTGATAGACATTTATCTAACCTAACATTCTCTCTTATCTCCCCTATGTTTTTCATTCTTTGTTTCTCTTCATCCTCCTCCTTTATTATACGTAATAGGAAGTAAATGAAAATAAAGTGAGGTACCTTGATTGGGGCAGGGGGTTGGGGTGCAGGAGGGGGTGTGGAGGTCAGGTTCTGGGAGGGAGTTTGAGTGCTGGGTGCGGGCTCTGCATTGGGGTAGGGGGTTGGGGTGTGTGTGTAGGGGAAGGGGTGCAGGCTCTGGGAGGAAGTTTGGGTGCAGACTCTGGGTTGGGCCAGGGTGTTGGGGTGCATGGGGGGGACAGCGCTTATCTCAGGCAGCGCAGCTCCAAAAGTGACCGGCACACCCCTCCGGCAGCGGCTCCTTGGGAGGCTCCAATGGGAGCTGCGGAGTCAGTGCTCGAGGCAGGGGCAATGCGCGGATACACACACCCTCCCCTCAGGGGGTGCAGGTGTATGCCGGCCACTTCTGGAAGTGGCACGGAGGGAGTGAGGCAGAGCAGGCAGGGAGCCACCTTAGCCCTGCTCGCTGCTGATGTCATGTCTCTGCGGGCCCCTTGGGGGAGGAGGGCAGCAGGTCGGGGAGCATGCCCTGGGAGCAGGGATATGTACTGGAGGCTGCTCTCAGGCACCCTGGACCTCGGCCCAGGGCAGGTGGAGGGTCAGGGGCACTCCACAGTGGCCAAGGTTCCCAGCCTGGTCAGGGGTGGGACCTCAGTGGGAAGAGGAGGTGAAGGGTGGGGCCATGGAGGGGGTGGGGCAACAGGCTGCCTTACCTCATGTCCCCCCGCCCCCAATTCTACCAAGGTTCAGGAACTCCTGGGGAGATCCCAAGTTGACATCACACAAACAGTCCTGACACCCTTAGTGCTGAGTTCTTGCCCAGGCTGATGAACAGAAACACTCTCACTGAGCAGCACCTGAACAGAGCTCTCTGCCCTGAGGGCTGATATGCCCCTCTGCTTTACCCCAGTGCAGAGGGTCTCCCCATCACTCTTCTCCCTTTCCTCTGGGCAGGGCTGGGCTCTCCCATTGGAGCTGCTCCCTGCTTCCTGGATTGGGGAGATGCTCTCCCTGTGACGCTGGCAGCTCCTCCCTTCTCTCTGGGCTGGGGATGGGGGCTACCCCACCTAATGCCACTTCCTACTCTCTGGTATTAAGCAGCTCTTCCCCAATGCTGCATCTTCCTCTCTGTTCCCTGGCCTGGAAGTGGAGGCTGCATTAGAGGAGAGAGCTTCCCTCGGGGGCTTAAAGCGGGTACCTGCCTCTTCTGCTCTCTCCTCAATAAAAGCTTCTGACACCTTCCTGTCTGTGTCTGTGCTGCTGGGAATGGAGCAGCCCCAGAATGGGGAGCTGGGAGCTGAAGCCTCTCCAATAAATGAGAAACTAGTGAAGTGGGTCCCAATACAAAGAAAGAGGAACTGCTGTGACATCTCTGCACAGTCTCAGGTGCCCAGGACAGAGGCAGCTCTCTGGGATCCAGGACTGAGCCAGCCAGACCAGGGCTGCTGGGGAGTGTGAGAAATGGTCCCAGCCTCCCCCAGGGCTGAGCTCTGCCCCTAACGCTCTGATTCTCTCTCCCCAGCGAATGTGACTCTGGATCCAGACACGGCTGATCCCCAACTTGTCCTGTCTGAGGATCGGAAAAGTGTGAAATGGGCAGACACATGGCAGCGACTGCCCAACAACCCTGAGAGATTTGATCCTGAGCCCTGTGTGCTGGGCTGTGAGGGATTCACCTTGGGGAGACATTGCTGGGAGGTGGAGGTTGGCAGTGGGGAAGGCTGGGCTGTGGGGGTGGCCAGAGAGTCTGTGGGGAGGAAGGGAAGGATCAACCGTAGCCCTGAGGGGGGGATCTGGGCCCTGGAGCGGTGGGGGAGGCAGTTCCAGGCTCTCACCTCCCCTGTGACCCCCCTGCAATGGCGCCGGGTCCCCAGCAGGATCCGGGTTTGTCTGGACTGTGACCGGGGACAGGTGACATTTATCGATGCTGGTGACGAGACCCCGATCTTCACTTTCCCACCAGGCTCCATCCCAGGGGGGAGAATCCAACCCTGGCTCTGTGGGGAATGGAGATCCCGGCTCAGACTGTGTCCCTGAGACACTGGGGGAGGGGGTGGGGGGGAATATCAGCCTCTCTAGCTTCACACACCCTAGTCTCTGTGACCTCTCCCTGTGGACTTTCTATCATTCTGTCTCTGTGACCCTGGAGGTTGCTTCCAGTCTCAACTCTGTGCAGCCTCTGGACTCTCAAACCATAGAGAGCATTGAGTGAGGTAGAGATGCCGATCTCATCACTGCCCCAGGCATTGTGTAGCCTGTTTGTCACTGTCCTCTATGAGCCAGGAGGACTCTGGGGATCCTGGGTCAGACAGTGCCACTGAGACATGGCGGTGGGCGGGGAGGAACAGCCCACAGGGAATGAAACAATGAGCTTTTCTCGCCACAGTCATCCTAGCCCCTGGCTGGGGCCAGGGGGATTCCTGTCTTTCCAACCATCTGGCCTCTTAGCTCTATGACTCCTGGAGGCTCATCCCCACTACCTCCCTGCAGCATCAGGGATGGGAGGGGCTGGGGTGAAGAACCCCTGGAGCTGCAGAAGGAGCAGAGGGCCCCTGAGGGGCAGATGTGGGGGCTGCAGGGTCAGAACTGAAGGAGGGGCTGGGGGGCAGAATTAAAAGTCAGGCTGGGGACAGGCAGATGTGGGAGTGGCAGGGTCACAGAATTAATGGGAGTTTTGGGGAGAAGCTGGAGACTCTGCACCAGCAGGGATACTAGCAGAGGGATAGCTAGGGACTGGGGAGTGTGCATTCATCACAATATCCAGTAGAAATGAATGGTTAGCATACACATGTTCTGCATCGATAGAAGGGTTTTTCCCCATCAATGCAGTTAATCCACCTCTGGGAGAGGCAGTAGTTAGGGCAACAAAGAATTCTTCCCTTGACCTATCTGCATCTACATCGGGGTTAGATCGACCTAAATACATCACACATGGTGTGAAATTTTTCACAGCTCTGAGCAATGTAGCTAGGTCACCCTAAGGGTTAGCGGTGGACCAGGTCTCAGGATGAATAAGGGTATGTCTACACTACATTGGCTAGAGTGGCACAGCTACAACGCTACAGCTGTGTCCCTGATGTGCCGTAGTGTAGATGCTTCCTACATTGACAGAAGTGTTTTTTCCATCGCTATAGTTAGTCCCCCTTTCTGAGAGGCCGTAGCCAGGTCATCAGAGGAATTCCATTGTCTGCATCGGCGGTTAGGTCTGAAATAAAATTATTCTACTTAACTGCCAGGGGGCAAATTTTGTCACATGGGAGAAAGAAGAAGGGAGATATGCAGCATCAGTTATGGATAGTCTTAACTCAGGAAGTTCCTTCGAGAGGAAATGTAGCCAAACTCCAACCCTGCAGACAATGGAACTTTCTGTGCCTGCGTCCTGTAGATAACTAACTGCTTGGTTTGCAAAATAATGCAAGGGGGAGGGGGCAAGTAGATGAACAATAAGGGGTCATAAGAGGGGCAGATATATGTAACTTGCTAATTATGAATGATAATGATAGCAAATTTTGGCCAATCATAGAGCGATAGATTATCATAGTCAACTGTATATAATACTTTGGTGTAAGTGTTTTTGGGGTTCTTGCTGACTTATAAGCTTGAATCCAATTGCTATTGAAATAAACGGATCGCTCCTCCCGGGACTCCTTGCTTGACTAGCTGTGTCCGTCTCTCCTTATTCCTCAGCTGGAATGGACAGAAATTTCTACCACAGGTTCATCTAGCTGTGGCACTCGGGGCACACAATGTTTCACAGCCCTGAGTGACATCATTAGGTTGATCTAAGTGTTAAGTGTAGAGCAGACCTAAGAGGGGTTTCCCTGGAGCTGGCTGAAAACACAGGGGCTGAGGGATTGGCTGGCAGTTTGGTGTGTATGAGGCAGAAAGCCAAGAGAAGTAGTCATGCATGTGAGCCCAGTAGGAAACTGGGAGACAGAGCTTGCTTCAGGCACAGGGTTCCCTGAAAACACATGGATTTCTGAGTAAGGAAACTGCCGGCTGCTGTTTGTTTGTTCCATGTACAGGGCACAGGAATGTGCGGACATTGTTTGTAACTAATAAAGATTGCACCAAAGAAATACCTGACTCCTATCATCAATTTCTCCTCCCAGTGGAAGAACCTAGCAAGGCCCCAAACACTGGCTAACTGCTGAGGTCAAAGGAGCGATGGTACAACCCGAGTCAGAATCTAGACCTGTGGAGGCAAATGCGTTGGTGGGAAACATTTGCCGGGAGCTCCAGCAGCAAAGAGCCTGTGCAGAGGAGCAGATTGCTGCTAATTGTGGACCTGAGCATGTCCAGCTTTGTGTGCTGAGCAGTCCCCATTGTCCCTTCTCTTTGGCCTGACACTCCTCTGCCCAGAGTCAGATAAAAGCCAAACTAGAATCCCTGGCTCATATTTCCCCCCAGCAGAACCAGTCCACACAGCGATTATGGTCTCAGTATTGGGCCAAGGGAGAAAAAATGACAGGAAGAGATTGGGGCAGCTGGAACAGGGTGGGGGATGGGGATGGGGTGGGGGGATGCATAGGATTGTTACTTTCCCTTCTGTGCGTGGAGTTTTACAAAGATTAACCTTAAAATCTTCTTTCCAGCTCTTAGCTGGCATTTTGAAGGGACTGGCCTGTGACTTTTACACTGTAACGTCATAGAGTTTAGAGGATTTACCATAATATCACCCTTAAGCTCAAGGGTTGCTCCTCCTGATTGATGAGCTGTTTACGTTTTCATGCCTTGTCACTAGCACACACCAGCTGCCTCTGACCTTAACCCAGGACGCTCCTGTAGCCCGGCTGATCCCAGGGGGGTGCAGCTAGATATCAGCAACACACAGCCAAGCCAAGGCTCTTCTACATGCACATTGTCACTGCAATAACTCAATGGGGTTTAGTCCCCACCTAGTGTTGTTTCAGTGCAAGTCTGTGTGTGACTGTGGACACCCTCATTGTGAATTAAGAATGGCTTGGTTCGATTGAGGACACGTCTGTGATGGAGTAGGGTATATTAATATTGGTAAAGTTGCCGGGGAGTTTTACTAATTTACTGTCTGCATTAATACTAGATGGTGATGGGAAATATGGGCGTGACTTCACTGAGGGATGACACTTGACGGCCAGCACGGCTGCCCTTCATAACCTGAGCCCAGGAGGAGCTTGGGGTAGGGTTACCGTCCGTCCATATTTCCCTGGACATGTCCGGCTTTTGCATCTTTAAATAGCCATCCGGGAGGAATTGGAAACAAGGTTAAAAGGTCCGGGATTTTTCCCCCTTCCCTCCCTCCCTCCCTTCCATGCAGAGTGCGGCGCGGCTGATTGGGCGGCTCGGCCTGATTGAACCGCTCCCATTGGCTTCCAGCAGCCAGAGCCCCTCTCCTGCTCCCCTCAGCTGCCTGCAGCCTGGTGTAACGACACAAACAGCCTCACCGGCAGCGGGTTTTGCCTACACGTGGAGCCAGCATCTGACCGGCATGGGCATGATAAGGGGAGTCCCGGGGGGCAGTCAGGGAGCAGGGGGACGGTTGGATGGGTCCCGGCCTCCACCTGCCACCCCCCCTCCACGCGTCGTCCCCCTGCGGGTCCCACCTTCCCCCACCTCTCCTGTGCCTGCTTGTGCTGCCCACATTCCTACGCCCTCCAGGAAGCAATGGCTGTCTGCTGCCCCAGGGTCCTAGTGCTCCCCATCCACTAATGGCAAGACAGACTGCCCTTACCCACTCTTCCACCCTAGCCCTGAGCCTCTCCAATGCCCCAAACCCCTCAGCCCCAGCCCTCATCCCCCTGCACCCTAATCCTCTGCCCCAGCCCTGAGCCCCCTCCTGCATCATGAACCCCTCATCCTCAGCCCCAACCCTCATCCCCTGCACCCTAATCCTCTGCCCCAGCCCGGAGCCCCCTCCTGCATCATGAACCCCTCATCCTCAGCCCCAACCCTCATCCCCCCACACCCTAATCCTCTGCTCTATCCCTGAGCCCCCTCCTGCATCATGAACCCATCATCCTCAGACCCACAGCCATCACCCCTGCACCCCCCATCCCCAAACTCCCTCCCAAACCCCCTACCCCTTCACACACACACCCTCCTGCCCTCAAACTCCCTCCCAAAGCCTGCACCCTCTCCCTTTGCACTGCCTCCCACCCCCAAACTCCATCCCAGAGCCTGCACCCCTCACCCCCTCCTGCACACCCACCTCCTGCCCCAGCCCAAAGCCTGCACCCAACACCCAAACTCTATCCCAGAGCCTGCACCCTGCACCTCTCCTGCACCCTAATCCCCAGCCCAGGACCTGCACCCCAGACCTCCTCCCCCCACCCAACCTCCCTCCCAGAGCCTTAGGCAGGTTGGGGGGGGGCAGGTTCTGGGCACCACCAAAATTTCTACAAACCTGCCACCCATGCGAGTGGATAAGGGTCGGGGCAGTCAGGGGACAGGTAGGGTCCTAGGGGGGCAGTTAGGGTGGGTGGTTATCAGCAGGGGGCAGTCAGGGGACAAGAAGCAGGGGGGGTTGGGAGTTCTGAGGGGGGCAGTCAGGGGGTGGGAAGTAGGAGGGAGTGGATGTGGGTGGGGCGGGGCTAGGGTGGGGCTCCCCCCCGTGTCCTCTTTTTTGATTGTGGAAATATGGTAACCCTACTGGAGGACTCCTGTCTACCCGACCCCTCTGGCCTCTTAGCTCCATGACCCCTGGAAGCTCCTCCCCCTCCCTCCCTGCAGCACCAGGTATGGGAAGGGGAGGGGTGAAGAACTTCTGGGGAGCAGGAGGAGAAAAGGGACCCTGGGGGTAGATGTGGGGGCTGCGGGGTCACAACTAGTGGAGGGGCCGGGGTCAGAATTGATGTGGGGTTGGGGGGCTGAATGAATATAGAGCTAGAGACAGGCATATGTGGGGTGGCAGAGACACAGAATTAGTTAATTGGGATTTGGCATTTTGGGAAGAAGCTGGAAGCTCCGCACCAGCCCAGAGCCTGGGAGAAGGAGCCCCAGGGACTGGGGAGTGTGCATTCATCCCAACATCCCGTGAGAATGAGTGACTAGTGTAGACACTTCCTACATCGATAAAAGAGGTTTTACCATCAATGCAATAAATCCACCTCCAGGAGAGGCAGTAGTTAGGGCAACAAAGAATTCTTCCCTTGACCTATCTGTGTCTACATCGGGGTTAGATCGACCTAACTACATCACACGGGGTGTGAAAGTTTTCACAGCTCTAAGCGATGTAGCTAGGCTGACCTAAGTTTTAGGTGTAGACCAGGTCTCAGGAAGAATACCACTACTACAGCAGAGCTACAGCTGTGTCGCTGAAGTCCCATAGTGTAGATGCATCCAAAAGTGTTTTTTCCACCGCTCTAGTTTATCCCCCTTTCTGAGAGGCTGTAGCCAGGTCACCGGCAGAATTCCATTGTCTGCACTGGGGGTTAGGTCGATCTAGCTGTGACACTCAGAACACACAATGTTTCCCAGCCCTGAATAACATCACCAGGTTGATCTAAGTGTTAAGTGTAGAGCAGGCCTAAGAGGGGTTTCCCTGGAGCTGGCTGAAAACACAAGGGCTGAGGGATTGCCTGGCAGCTTGGTGTGCGTGAGGCAGAAAGCCAAGAGACGCAGTCATGAGTGTGATCCCGGCAGGAAACTGAGTGACAGAACTTGCTTCAGGCCCAAGGTTCCCCGGAAAGGCAGACGTGAAGTTCTGAGTAAGGAAACTGCTGGCTGCTGTTTGTTTGTACCGTGTTCAGGGCACAGGAGTGTGTGGACATTATTTGTAACTAATAAAGATTGGACCAAAGAAATACCTGACTCCTATAATCAATTTCTCCTCCCAGTGGAAGAACCTAGCAAGGCCCCAAACACTGGCTAACTGCTCAGGTCAAAGGAGCAATGGTACAACCCGAGTCAGAATCTAGACCTGTGGAGGCAAATGTGTTGGTGGGAAACATTTGCCGGGAGCTCCAGCAGCAAAGAGCCTGTGCAGAGGAGCAGATTGCTGCTAACTGTGGACTTGAGCATGTCCAGCTTTGTGTGCTGAGCAGTCCCCATTGTCCCGTCTCTCAGGCCTGACACTCCTCTGCCCAGAGTCAGACAAACCAAAACATGGATCCCTGGCTTGTATTTCCCCCCAGCAGAGCCAGTCAACACAGTGATAATGAACTCAGTATTGGCCCCAGGAGAAAAAATGAGAGGAAGAGACTGGGGCAGCTGGAACAGGGTGGAGGACTGGGGTGGGGAACGGGTAGGATTGTTACTTTCCCTTTTGTGTTTGGAGTTTTACAAAGTTAAAACCTAAAATCTTCTTTCTAGCTCTTAGCTCGTGTTTTGAATGGGCCGGGCTGTAACCTTTAGACTGCGATGACATAAATTTTAGAATTACCATAAAATCACCCTTCAGCTCAAGGGTTGCTCTGGGTTAATGAGTTGCTGCCATTTTCATGTGTTGTCACTAGCACACGCCAGCTGCCTCTGACCTTAACCCAGGGAGCCCCTGCAGCCTGGCTGATCCCAGGCAGGTGGTTAGATGTTCAGCAAGACACAGCCAAGCCAAGGCTCCTCTGCACACATATTGTGACTGAAATCACTCAAGGGGGTTTAGTTCCCACCTATAGTTGTTTTAGTGAAAGTCTGTGTGTGGCTGTGGACACCCTCATTGTGTATTAATATAACCCTTCTGCTGGGGAGAGCTGGCAGCAACCAGGGCCGGGTTCAATATCTAGGGATTCCTCTTCAACAATACAACAGAACCGGCTCTAGCTCCCACCCAGTAATCTGGGAAAATTGCACAGAACCCCCTAGGCACCTCTGGGAGGCAATACTTCCCTTCTCGCAAGCACAGAGTCTGAGTGTAGAAAAGAAACCTTTAATGATAGGAGGGAAATCACATGGCATTCATTTAGGAAAACGCTGCAAGCTGGATTAATAAACAAAACCATGAGCAAAACAACCACCCTGGAGTACTTTGGGCAGAGACCTTTTGTCTCAGGTTCTTCATTCAAGCAACCAAAAGTTCCTTTAATGTACCCGTCCCTTCTCCCTCTGCCGCACTCACAGGAAAAACCCAGCATTTAGAGGTGCATCTGCAGAGTTCACCTCTTCCCCTGGTGGTGGGTGTGGGGGGGTGCATCTTGCTTGCTCCGCTGTCCAGGCATTTGCTCTGGCACCGGCTGCCTTGCCAGCCACTCACAGCTCTACTTACCACTGCACTAGCTGCTCAGCCAGTTATTGGCTCGCTGCCCCACACTCTCTGGGACATCTTCAAGTCATGCCATATAGCACAGCTCTCAGTGATTTCAGCTGCTAGTGGGGGAGCCTCACCAGTAGTACAGACAGGGCCATCTATTGTATCAGAGAAACTCTCCCAAAAGAAATCTAATGCCTAGACCTGATGATCAGTGATTTCAGAGCTGTTAGTATGTAACAAGACTCCCCATTGAATTTTAACCAGCTCTGTGATTACACAGTGGACGCAGAAAGGATCAGATAGCATTCAGGACTTCTACCACCTAATACAGCTATCTCACCATCCCCTCACACCTCCACTAGTCTTTGGCTCCAACATCTCCTGCTCAGCAAGTGCAGTTTAGTTGAGGGTGAGTCCCTCAATCAGGGTATGCCAAGCACAGTTGTGTTGCCCCTGATTCACACAACAAGGAAATCAACCCTTTAGTGCCTCTGCCCCCAATAATAAACTGACTTGTGATCCAACACCAGCCAAAAGTGATCATTTGGGCAAAGCAGCCCCATCATGCTGAGCACCAAGGCAGGGTGGGTGTGTCCATGCAAACAAGGTCGGCTCCTAAAGTGCTGTTTCCCAGCTCATCAGTAGGTGTCAGGGGAGAGCTCATTCAGACCCTGCTTACATTAAGAATGTCCTGGTTCAGTTGAGGGCATGTATACACAGCACCTAGGAGGTGTGATTCCCAGCTGGGGTACATGTACACAGGCTGACACTGCTGGAGCGAGCACACTGCCAATAGCAGTAAGGCCGCGGCAGCAAAGGGGCGGCATGGACTAGCTGCTGGAGGGGAAGCAGCCCCTGTGCCCCATGGAAGAGGAATCCCAGTGGTGCAGGGGGGCTGCAGCCAGCGCTCCAGGGCACAGCCTAGGGGAGGGGCTGACTTTAAGGTGCACAGGCGGTGCTGTGCTGGGGCCCTATGTCCTGGCCCCAGGATGGGGGTGGATTTCTTCTTCCCAACCCCCCTGCATTTCATCTGCAGAGAACTCAGTTTTGGGGTGCAGTGAATGGCACTCAGGGTGACTGACCAATTCACTCAGGGATTGATCCAAAAGCCTTTTATGTGATTGGGAATCTTTCCTCTGATTTCAAGAGGCACCAGACCAGGTCATGGGATATTCTTGTGCCTTGGGGTCTATGCTTGCGAAAGAAGTTTATTAACACTCAGGTTATCAGCATCTCTGGGGAAGTGGCTAGTGAAGGTTTCTCAGTCATTGTTTGACACAAATTACTAAGATCCATAGTCCTTTTAATTATAATTTTGATTGTTCAACCCCCAGAGACCACCCAATCAGCATCTTCACTACATGAGCTGTAAATATCTAAGGGACACTGCCCTGAGCACCTGTCCCTTTGCCTTTCTCACCACAGCTGGATTTCCATTTCTGGTCCCAGGTGTCTGCTCCCCCAGATTCTCCCAGGCCCCCTGTGTCTGTCCCCAGATCCCCTCCTGCAGCCAGGCTGGACAAGTCGCCTGAGAGCCTTGGAGACAGGAGATCTCTGGTTAGCCCATCCCCTGTACAGCGCAGGAGCCCCAGCGCCAGCTCCCCTCACACCCACTGCCATCTGCAGAGAGCCAGGAGTCCCCGGGAGCTGGGGAGACTGTGCAGGGAAACAGAAGCAGGAGCCGCCAGGCTAAGAACAGGTGTGACGGCTGCTCTCTCAGCCAGTGCACGCAGCACTGAACCAGGGACCCCTAGAGCTCTCTGTTTATTCCACACCCTGTACCGTGCAGGACTCCTAGTGCCAGTTCCCCTTACACCGGCTGCCCTCGGCCATTGGGCCCCAGCTGTAACCTGGTGGGGAGGAGCTTGGTGTCCATGGACCACTGAGTCCCTGGTCTCTCTGCTGGGACTGACAAAAAGGGAGAAAGTGGATGCAGGCCTTGCTGGGTGTGGTTGTGTGAGATGTCACCTGCCCCACTAGGGCCCAGGCTGAGATCCCAGCACATTCCACAGGCCCCTGAGCCGCCATCAGATGGACTGTCAGCCTCTGTCCGTGTGGTGGAGGGGAAGGAATTGGGTTATTGGAAGCTGCTGGGGGAGATTTAGCTGCTCACAGGCAATTTTAACCATTATAAAGCTTTACATTTTTGAGTCTCAGTGTCCAGTGTCATTAAATAGTTCTAGTCTGACCAAAATATTGTCTGATCCCCCCATAATTTCCCACAGCTGTGAAAATTTAAATTGGTAACAATTGGAATGAAATGCTGAAACCCAGATTTTTGTGCAACTGTGAAAGTTTAAATCAATAAATATAAAAATTGCTTAAAATAAACATTATCTGTCACAATTATATAGTATAAAAAAAAAATTCCACCAAGTCTGACGATCACTCCTTAGACACACAAACCCTGCTCCTGCAGGCTCATCCTCACAGGGAGATGTGACGTCCATGTGAAGCCCCAGTGACCCTCCCCACCAGCACAGAGGCTGATTGCAGGACCAGAGCCGGCTGCGAGTCACTTCCTGCTGCCAGACCTGAGCCCAGCGATCGCTCCCCCCAGAGCTGCCTCCCAGCTCCTCCTGGGTCCTAGTGATAAACCTACCGCACTGCGCTTCTCCTCTCTGTGTCTGGCTTTGATTAGACTCACAGACTTTAAGGTCAGAAGGGATCATCACGATCATCTAGCCCAGGGGCTCTCACAACCAAATTTTTCCTGGCCTCAGAGTGTGGCTAGCAACTCTTGCTGGTGGTGGCTCGGACACTTTTTTCCCTAAAATACTTAATTAACGTTACAAACAAAACAGTAAACATGCGCAGAGGTAAGCAGGGAAATGGTCCCACTATTGTGAGGAATTTTCCTGGCTTATACACCACCCCGGTGAAATCAAATAGCAGAAGGATCTGAGTCCTCGCTCCCTCTTCCTTCATCCAGAGCCTGCCTCATCCTGAGGACTCCCCTTCCACTCTCCTGTGTAGCAGAACCCTTGTAACCCCGACAAGGCTGGGCCCAGGATTCCTGAGGGGCTCGACTCCCAATCTTGTTGTGATCACTCAGGACAGGGGTGAGGATGGGCCCACTCCGGGGTGCTCTTTCCCCTCTGGATGCTTCCCTGACCTTTTCTCTGACCATTGCATAGAGTTCAGAACAAATACAATTTATTAAACAGCAAGTGATTAAAAAAATTAAGGAAAAAATGGGAAAGGTGAAAGGAAAACACGTCACCCCGCTCTGTGGGATGAACCACAAACAGCGTCTCTGGAAAGCCAGAGCAGTTCAGTCTGTTCCTAGCATGTCCCAAGCCTCCTGCCCAGGCCCTGGCTGTGCTGCAGGGATGCTGCAGGTCAGACACGTGCACTGACGGTGGCCACACGCCTTCAGGCTCTAGGTGGCAGGACCCTTCTTCCCAGCATCAGTCCTCTCCTGTTGGGGTTATGCTCCCCCTCGAAGGCTGAACTGCAGGGACCCTTGGCTGGGGGCGTCTCCCCGCACCGGGCCTTCTGCCCAGGGTCCCCCTCGCTCTCCCCAGCTGCTCACAGCACCCGGCTCTGGACTGCTCCAGCCCCAGCTCCCCTGTGCCTCAGCACTGCTGCTGCTCTGCCTCCAGCTCAGCTCCCTGGGCTGCGCCTCTCTGCTTCTGGCTGCTGCTGCTCTGCCTCCAGCCCAGCTCAGGCTGCTGCTCTCCCCTTAGCTCTGCCCTTCTCTGGCAGGCAGCTCCAGCTCACACAGAGGACGGGCTCCTGACTCCCTCATTGGCCTGCCTGCCCTGTCAATGAGGCTGACTTAGAGCGTTAACCTCTCCCCATTGGCCCTGGGGACTGTCAGTCTCAGGGCCTTGATTTCTCATTGGCCTTCCCCTGGCTTTTGGTACTGGGAGAGGGCCAATGAAAAAACCCCACTAAGTTTCAGTAAGGGGCCAACAGTCCCCTTACCCAGATACACATCAAAATCATTGTAATGTATTTATTGCTAGCTAGTAAGTCTACCACTGTGAAAAGTGATATTTGTATGTTTGTCCATAATTTTCACAGCCTCTCAGCTAGCTACTTGGGTTGCCAATTTGGTAGTTTTTAAAAACCAGACACTTCAGCAGGAGTGCTGGAACGTGACCTGCCCCACCTCTTTCCCCTGAGGTCCCACCCCTGCCCCGCCTCTTCCCCCCAAGGCTCCACCCCCATCCACTCCTCTTCCCTCTCCCCCTCCTTCCCCCTCGTCCCTGCCTGGGTCAGGAGTAACTTGCCTGTGGAGCCGGGGCTGGGAGCTGCAGCTGCCCAATGCAGATAGGAGGCAGCCCCGACTGAGTAGGGGCTGGTGCGGGTGATGACCCAGTGCCTCTCTGGCTCTCCCCCTGCAGTAACTGAACTTTGGGTGTCCAGTCAGTAGATCTGACCAGACACTGTCAGGTCCCCTTGTTCACTAGACTTTCTGGTCGAAAACCGGGCACCTGGCCACCCTAGCAGCACTCAATGTGCACTAAGTGCTGGGAACATGTCCGGGGACAACTTTCCGATGGTGGGGGAAGTAACTAGGGGGCAGCTGGGTTGGACTCAGTTCTGACCAGCAGGGGAGAATTCATTCATCTAGATGAAATTACTAAAAGGTGGGTGTACAACTGGTTGAAAGACCGTACTCTGAGTAGTTATCAATGGTCTGGTGTCAAAGTGGGAGGGGAATGGTGGGGGGAATGGGGAGAAGCCCCAGGTGGCTTTTCCCCAATCCCAGCAGGGAATGTGAGGGTGAGAAGCCTCAGGTGGCTTCCCCTGCTCTTTAGGGGGAACAAGGAGTGTGGGGAGGGCAGCCCACCCAAAGCTTGTGGGGCAGCTAAGCTCCTGGGAGGGAGCTGCCACTGGAGATGACAGACTGGGCTTTCAGCTCCCCACACTGCCTCTCTTAGGTCGGTCGAAGCGCTCCTCAGCAGGACACGCCCCAGCGACCCAAGGAGGGTAGTGTGGACATCGGCTACTGCAATAATTACTGTGGTGGCTGTAAGTCAACCTAATATAGGTTGACTTAGGTTTGGCGTGTATATGCCCTGTTAGAAGGGAAAGGATTTCTCTCACCCGAGAGCTTTCAGCAGTCCATGCTCACTGGAAAGCCTTCCAGCTAGGACCACTCCCCCAGCTCAATGATGCTCCTATTGTCTCTCAAGAGATCTTGCTCCTGTAAGTCAAGATGGGGGTGGGGAGGTGGCCAGAGCCCTTTTTTCCCCTTCTTATATTCCCACCCTTTATACCAGAAAAGTCTTTACTGGGTCATGGGGTCAGGCAACTTCATGGCATAGGTGAGCTCCAAAGTGTCCTTCAGCTCCTGGGTCCTAGTGATACACCCATCGCGCTGCAGCCACCCTGCCCCAGACCCTGCCTCCTGGAGTCCCACCTCCCCTGGGCACAGGCAGCTTCTCTCAGCCCTGCATAGGAGCCACAGGATAGAATCATAGAATATCAGGGTTGGAAGGGACCTGAGGAGGTCATCTAGTCCAGCCCCCTGCTCAAAGCAGGACCAATCCCCAGACAGATTTTTGCCCCATACCCCTAAGTGGCCCCCTCAAGGATTGAACTCACAACCCTGGGTTTAGCAGGCCAATGCTCAAACCACTGAGCTATCCCTCCCCCCAAATGGGAACAGAAAGGATCAATGGGAACAGAAAGGAAGACGTGCAGATCCTGAAGAGGGGGAAGAAGGGGGTTTCTAAGGAGACTCAGGGCTGTTCCAGAGAATCAAGGGGTGACGGAGAGCCAGGGACACTTTGTGTGTGATTTGCTCTGGTAACAGACTGGCACAGGGAGCAGTTGGTCAGAGCTGGTCTCTTGTCTCCACACCAGGCTCACTGGCTACCAGCCCTGGGCTGGAGCTGCCAGCTCTGCTCCCCTCGCTCGGGTCATGGAGCTCTCAGAGCTTTGCCACTGGGTTCTTCCGGTTAGTTGTAGGTCCATATTAACCCATCCCTGGGCTCTAGGCAAACCCCTTCATATCTGACACCCCCCCCCCCCGGGATCCCCTCTATCCCTCTCCCAGCTGTGTGGTAGCTGATTGCAGCTCCCTGTCGGGCACCTGGATGTGTGCAGCGAAGCTCCAGCTGGTCTGGTTCAGGAACTGGTGCTCTGCCCACTCAGGTTTGGCCCAGTGCCCCCTCTCCATTGTAGTAAGAAGAGAGCCTGAAACATAAGCCCATGTATGAGAGGCCCGGTATGAGGCTTGGGCTAAAGTAGTCAGAACTTGGCTGATATAAAGCAATGTTAAATTGTGAGCAAGAGGCAGCCCTGCTCACAGAATCTGGCAAGAACAGGGCTGATATTGAAGAAACACAAATAGCTAAGAAGTACTAGGCTGAGGCCATGCACGCAAACACACTCTAGAAAGGTGGTACCAGAACACCTCGATACCAGCACATTCCCCAGAGATAGCAGGAACACATTGACCCATCCTAAAGATAGGGTCAGGATGACAGCATGAAAAATAGGGATGTTTTGATCAAACCAACATGTACATGGCCCCTATAACGTCAGAGGGTGTCACCCTGGTAACATCAGGAGCAATACGTAACTTGTTCGTATTGATGTATACAAATGTATACATCAGAGGAAGTGTCTTTGTCCAGCTTAGGGGGCAGTGGACAGTCCCGCCACTGACTGAGCTGGGTCCGTTCTTACAAGCATACATGCATTAGAGGTCCGGTAGAGTCTGTGGGATACCAGGACCATGCTTCGTCGATAATAGACCTGGCTAGATGCCTTCATACCTTAACGGATTTTGTGGTCATTGGGCAATTTGCTTGAGGTCTGGTGTGCCAGCTACCTGCGCAGAGCTGGGACGGCAGGCTAACAGAAAACACACACACACAGCCAAACATCTGACAACACAACATTGGTGACCCCGACCACTGATCTGGTAAGTAAACGATCTGTCCTCTGTAGAAATCATGATCTAACATGGCGGAAAACTACATGCTAGGGAACCCGCTTAGCCCCTTCCTAAAAATCCCCACAGTGTAATAAAGTATGGACGTGCCGGGTCGCTAGCAAGAGAGGATTTAAAAAATATAGTGGGGAAGAAACATGTAATAGAATTTGTAAGCTAGGGCAGAGACTGTAGCCTTAAAATATAGAATATTACATACTATAACCATGGCTGTTAAATGGTTAAGACAACGTGCTACAAAATTGGCGGGGCAAGTAACAGAAACCAAGAAAGAGTTAAGAGAAGCCACAAAGTCCTGGAATGCTCCCTCTCCCCTTGCAGGGCAGCAAGCAGTCCAGCAAGGAGTGCCAGCACTAGAACAAAATAAAACATTGGAAACAGCTGTAAAAAACCTACAAAAAAGAGATGTGCCATCCCCTATTATAAAGATTTGTGGTCAACAGCAGGCTTCAGGTAGCTCCCCTGTGCCTGAAGAATGGGGAGCGAAATGGAAAAAGGTGACCCTAGCAAAACTAAAAGATGAAACAGTGTCCACCGCATTGCAACCGCCACTGAGTGTATGATAAAAGCCAGGTTCCGGTAAAACCTAAACCTAGATTGGTGCCTGTCAGAACGGGACAAGTAAGTGCACAGGAGGGGAAAGTAGCAAACAATACTGTCACTGAATTGGTAAATCAGATGAAGTTAAAAATGGAAAGGTTCACAGAGCACATTAGGAAACAGGAGCTGTGACTCAGTGGCAGGGAAGTAAATAAAAAAGAATTTCAAAGTGAAAAACCAAGATTAAGCGGTTTAACACCTATAATTAATACATTAACACATGGAGCTGCCCCAAAACAGTTAACTGCAGCAAAAAAGGGCACTCCTGCAATCCATTTGGCATGCACACAAAAGCAACAGACACTGGGGGCACAAATTCGGGTTTTACAAGAGCACTCTCCTCTCAAAGCCAGGATAAAAAACAGGGGCACGGTTCCCAGCTGTGCAAGTTTCCAACTGCTTTGACCCACGGAACCACACTCCACGCTCATCTCTAAAAATAGAACCTTCTTTCTCAAATATTTTTACATAGTGGCTAAGTTTTTTCCTTTATATGCTTTCTCAGTTTGCTGCCTGCACTTTCAAATACCTTGATAGAGTTAATCTCTCTTGGCTCAGGTCTAGCTACCTTCCGAGGTTGCTCTTCACCCCCTCCTTCCCCCGCCTCTCCTCACTTCGGCTCTCTCTCTTTGTTTTAAAAGTTAAAAGTTATAGTTTTTACAGAAACCTCCAAAAGAGAAAGCAATTGAAAATAGAACAAAAACAACAAACAAAGAGAAAACAAGGTAAAAACTTTTACTTCAAATAAATCCAGTAGATTATTTTAACCCTTCAGGAATGCCACAGCTGGAATTACTCCTAAACTTTCTTGAAAATATGGTTGCCAAGCAAACGAAATGCAGACTCTGCTTCTAATCCTAATCACTGACTAAGATTTGAAACATGGGCTTTCCTTATTTCCAGATAGCAGAGTTTTAAAATAAAGTTTGATATAAAGTAATAAAAATGCCGTAAGTTACTAAATTAATACAACAAATGTGACAAATAACTTAATATCATTCTTTATTAAAAGTTTTAAATAGATAATAACTCGCTGATTTATATGTTTAACCCTTTTGTTTATTTTTTATTATTGTTTGCCTTATTTTGTATAGTTATAAATAAAATTCTGGCGCACTTTGTTTTTAATTGTAAGTTTGTTGTGTATGTTGGCCTGTGTTGTATGTTGTGAATGTCATGTGACTACTTTTTATTATTTTTATTTTGTTGCAACAAAATACCCTTTTTAAAAAATATAAGTGGTACCACACTATTTTAAGACTATGGCTGGGGTATAACCATCATATTACCATTTTTTTTAAAGTTCAAAAAAGTCTCAGGTATAAATATATGTACATATATTTCTGCCTCAACAAATAATGCAATTGCAAACAAAAATAATTTTCTTTTATTAATCACAGTTTTGTTTTTCATTTTCATATTTTTTATTCAAAGAAAGAAAAATATAAGGGGAAACCTCAACATTAAGGTTAAGGTAATATTAACAAAATGTTAATTTCTTGTTTGGGTTTTTATAAACTTGTTTGTACTTTTAAATATAGTGATAAAAATGTCATAGCAAAAATGTTTAAACATAACAATTTATGCATAAAGCTAACCAAACAATTTCAACTGGTTTCAACCTTTTCAACATGCTTCCACCTTTGTCTCCCAAACACAACCAAGTATCAGAAAACTTTAATACCTTCACATTATTTCCATTGACCTGTATTTAAAATTCATTTTGGTTTAATTTTTGTTCTCTTTTAAGTTATGTTTAAGGGAAGTAGTGGCTGCTAACATTTGTGCTTCTAAACAGTTAACAAAAGTGAAATTGGTATCACAAGCAAATTAACTCTAAAAAGCTTAGTAAAAATTATGTTACTAATTCTTTTGCTAAAACAAAGTGTTCAGCAAGGGAAAGCAATACACCTTCTCATGGAAGATTGTGAGCATCTATTTTAGCCGTTAAGCATTACATTTAGCATAAAATATTAGTAATGCATCTCAAGTGAAAATGAATGTCTACACAACAATTGCAAAAGTATAGCTTGTGTTATAAAAGACTTGGTCCCTATTACATTGTAAACCCACTAAATTAATCTGTGTATTAAATTTGGGTTACTAAAAACAAGAGAAATGTAAAACAAACAAAAAACCTTATTTTGTTATTATGATTATGATTATGTTAACTAACTTAAGCTGTTTAAGGTTGCATCCCACAGACCAAAGACAGACACCAGAAGATATCACACTACACAGACACCAGAAGATATCAGTATACAGTGAAGGAACCCCCAATCATCAAGAAAAGAAAAACGAAGTGCTTTATAAATAAGAGACTGGTCAAATACACCTCAATCTACCATATGTGGACAATTAAGTTGGCAAGCAGCCAAAAACCATTGTCAGTTAAGTTAAACTTGGCTACTACGTAAAAGCAACTGTGTTAGTGCTGTATTGTTATATTATTGCTGTACATCATTTAGAATGTGCCGAAGATTTGGCCGCCGCGGTCGCTGCTGGAAAAAATGGTGCCCCCTAAATCCTAGCGCCCTAGGCGACCGCCTAGGTCACCTAAATGGTTGCACCGGCCCTGCTCTGCCGGGTCTAAGCAAACCCCAGGCAGAGGAGGAGAAGCCCCGATCAGCCCCTCCTCCCTGCTGCAGCCCTTGCTGCTGAGCTGATGGGTCACAGGTGGGGGGAGGGGGAGAGAAACTCCTCCAGACGCTCTCTGTGCCTGGCTGAAGTTCCCCCCTCTCCCTTCCCCGCCCATCCGGGATCCCCCTACCATGGAAATGAGGAGAAGGACACTTATGCCAGGCCCCACCTTCACTGTAGACACCTGTCCCCACCCCCCATCTTCCACCAGCCCCTGGGCTGGGCTCCCCCACTGACCTGGGGCTCTTCCCTGCAGGGGGAGTGTCCCTGGGGGCTGGTAACTCCTCCCCTCCCCAAATCCCCTATGGTGCTTGGCTTTGGGGGATCAAATATTAAGAGACCAGGCCGATGGGTTAGGGGGAAGAAACTGGGGATTGAATTGTTGGGACTGGGGGAGATGGGAAGCAGGGGGAGCTGGGAGCTGGGGTATTGAGTGTTTGGGGATCATGGGATAAGAGGTGCGGGAGAACACAGAAGTAGAGAGGTGCTGCTTTTCCTCACTTACACCCTCTTCCCCTTCTCCCTGCCCCCGCTGCATTCAGACAGCACCACTGAGACGTGTTGATTCCCACAGGGCCTTTTGTGGGACACCTGGAGGTCTCACCTCTGCCTATGTAGCATCAGCATCTGAGGTTCTCTCTATGGTAGGAAATGTGGTCGGGACTAGCCAGGGCATCTCTATATCCCTCCTCCTGGTTTCTTGATGTAAATTGTATGACGCTGGCGGAGCAGGTGCCAGCTCATGCCAGAGCCCTAGGCCAATTTACTCGTGTATTAGGATAGGATAGACCAAAGTGACTGTTAAATGTATAAGTGTGGAGTTAGCGTTTAAACTTCATGACAACTAATAGGATGTTACTTGCATTTTTTTCACATAACTATATCTTGTTATAATGTAGTAGCAAACATTTGCATTGTGTATAACCCAGCAAACAAGGAAGAAGCCTTGTGGAGTGAAAATGAAGAACCTGAACAGAAAACAGCTAATTTCAAAGCAAGTGGGCGTTGTGCGTGAGACTCGGAGGTCAAAGACTCAAAATGCGTTCCTCATTCTCTGCCATGAGAGGAAAAGCCCACGTGGGTAGTGACCCTGTCAGTCTGTTTTCTCTAAGAGGAAGCCATTAGTATGGATTCAAGGAAAGGTCCTTCTTCCTCTCCAGGCTGTCTGGATTCTTACAGGGACATGTGCAAGGTAGAAAGTGGAGCTCCCAAGGGACAATCTAGGTACTGTGAAAAGACTTTTGGGAAACTGGCATTTTATTACATCACTCCTACCATTTGGAATTACAAACTGTGACTCACCTGTGCATATATTTTACCTGCTTTAACCTCTCAATAACTCTCGCTTCCTTTTCTTAGCTGATGAACCTTTAGTTAGTTTACTGTATATTTGGCTACCTGATTTGTCTGAGAGTGGAAAGTCTGAGGGGACTGTCTGTGAGACTAGGGTAAGACTGGGATAGTGATGCAGGAGTTCACATTTGTCACTAGTTTGGTGAAATCTAATTACAGAACACATCACCAGCTTGGGTTTTCTGCCAGTCTGCCCAGAGGTTGGCATTTATAGCTGTGAACCACTCCAGGGAGCGTGACAAACCAACCTGGAGCATCTTATCTATTTTGATCACCCCCGATTAGCAGAGTGATCATTAGTCCCTGATTTCCCCCTTTGGGGCCAGATTGTCTCATTCCCAGATAGTCTCACATTACTCCAGGCCTTGGTAAAAAACATTGAGTGTTTGTACATTTTCTCCCTTATGGGCCAGAATTAAACAGATACTAAAAAAAAAAATGGGAGCAGGGACAGTAACATGTGGTGTTTTAGCTTCTGTGCTATTTCAGGTTGATGGGGTGAGTCCGAGGGATTCCCTCCTTCCTCCAGCATCCTCACCCTCCAGTCTCCACACAGCAGCCTCTGTCCCAGCAATGGAGAGTTTTATCCTGGCCCTTTTCTACCCCTCCACCTTCCACGGAATCACTCTCCACCATGTCCCTGGCTCTCCATGCCTAGGAATCACAGTTCTGATGTCTATGATCCTAAGTCAGGGCTGGAAAAGGAAGTGTCACAAACCAGGAAGGGAATTCAAATGAATCTGAAGGCACATTTTGACATTTCTGATCTTATAGCCCCGTTTGCATCTATTGGTAAAATTGCTTCCAGTTTTTGTCTAGGCTAGTCCAGATCATTTGTAGATGGGAAGGTGTGTTTTGTTTTGTTTTTTATGATGCTGTTGAAACTTTTTAACTACCAGGACTAACTCATGAGACGAGAAGTAAAGCAGGTTTAGCCCCTTTAGTAGAAAATGGGTACTTATTTTCTGGATTTTGAGTCTTCAGATTCTCTGGGATTTCACTTTATGAATGTGAAAGTGTTTTATAATCTGCCCTGGATTGTGGTCTTTTCTCTGTTCCCAAAGGCCATTTGGTCACATACTTAGATATTAGATTAGTGTGACAGGATGTAGCTCAGATTTTTTGAGGGCTTCGTGAGGCAAATGTTCATTTGCCAGAACAGTCCTTTTCTAATTTATTTTTGAGCTTTTTCTACCCCTTGTTGTGTGATTGTTTTCTTTGAACAACGACAATGAACAAACACTGAGGGTGCGAGCTAGATTCACACTCCCAGAGGCAGACACTGAAATGGAGAATGAAGTTACTGCCTGATCCCTGCAATGATATGAGACATAGCCAGGAGGGGGAGACAGGGCCGGTGGAGCCACTAGGCGAACTAGGCGGTCGCCTAGGGCACCAAGTGGTTGGGGGCATCCGAGACGGGCTTTGTGACGGGCTCCCAGCACCTCTTATGGCTTCTTGGCACCTTTCTCCCAACGTGTAGATGTTGCTCTGTTGCTGGGGCACGGGGAAGTTGGGTGGAGCAGTGGGCTGGGCTGGGACAGAACTGGGCTGGGGATGGAGAAAGGAGTCTGCCTTTTGCTTGTCCATTTAAATAATAAAGTAGAATTTAGTTTCTCCCACTCCCAGTCTCCTTTGTTTTGCATTAAATGGCTGCCCCCTGCAGAGGTAAGGTGAAAGATAAAGGCAATGCAGACTTGCTCTGGGATGGGAATGAACAGTGAGGTCACCCCGTCTCTGTCACAGGCTCCTCAAACTTCCCGTAGAGATAAAACTCTCTGAAATCTTGTGCCCCTCTCCCTGACCCCAGTACAAATCAGGAACAGTCTGATTGGGCTCCTGGGCTCATCCTTCTCTCCCTCATCCCGATACTAATCAGGAGTAATCCCACTGAGGCCACGTGACCTGTCTACACCAGTGTGAAGTTGTTGTGAGAGGAGAATCAGACTATTGGCCTGTAGGTCTCTTTGCAATCTATGGGGCGGGCCTGCCAAGGGAGGCGTGGGAATGTGTCAAGGGAGACGTGACCTGTGTTGGGTTTTGGTTTTTTTAAAGAGCACTGGCTGGAGGATTGGGGCACCTCACGGACTGCCACAAGCAAGGGCGGGAGTAGGTGATCCCACCGGCCTAGGTCGTCTCGGGGAAACTTGCGCAGCATGTCCTTCAGGGTACGGTTAAACCGTTCCACCAAGCCATCAGTTTGCGGGTGATAGATAGAGATGCACAGCTGCTTAATCCCCAGTAGGTCGCACACCTGCCACAGCAGCTGGGAGGTGAACTTGGTGTCCTGGTCAGTGAGGATTTCCCGGGGCAGGCCCACGTGGGTGAAGACCTTCTCGAGTTCGTCAGCGATGGTTCGGGCGGTGATGCTCCGTAGCGGGACTGCTTCGGGGAAACGGGTGGCGTAATCCATGATGACCAGCATGTACTGAAACCCAGCAATGCTTTTCAGACGAGGGCCCACCAAATCCATGGCTACTCGCTCGAACAGCATTTCTACAATGGGAATCAACGGGGCCTTGGGCGTCCGTGGGTGAGCAGGTAGCTGACATTCCGGACAGGAACTACAGTAGTTCCTTACCTCCTCGTGCACACCGGGCCAGAAGAACCGCGTCAGAATTTGGGCGAGGGTCTTTTCGCGGCCCAAGTGCCCTGCAGTCGGGATGTCACAGGCGAGTTTCATTACGGTTCGTTGGTGACATTGAGGCATGAGCAGTTGGGTCTGGAGCTCTCCAGTGCAAAGGCCGGCTGCTGAGTGAGTCGGGGGGGATCCTGGCCGCAACACACTGACGTAGGCTCTGGCAGTGCTGCAGCCAGACTAGGGTCGGCTGCCCCCGGGCTACTTCCTAACTCTGCATCTAGAGGTACCTGGGTCCGGATGGTGTCCCTCCGGGGGGTCAAGCACCATGGGCTCCACAGGGTAACTGGCGAGGGGTAGGCTTGGCAGCTCCTCTGGGTAACTGGCAAGGGGTAGGCTTGGCAGCTCCTCTGGGTAACTGGCAAGGGGTAGGCTTGGCAGTTCCTCTGGGTAACTGGCGGGGGGCAGGCTTCGCAGCTCCTCCAGGCTCTGGTCAGTGTCAGGCGTCGGCAGCTCAGGCCAGTCTTCGGGTCTGCCGCCGGTTGCCGGGATCTCCTAACCAGGAGCTAGGCCACAGGCATCTGGCCTCTCTGGTGGCTGCTCCTCTAGTGAGCTCTGGGGTTGGGCTTTTATGCTTCCTGTCCTGTGCCTTGACCTCTGGGGGACGGGCGCAGGAGTCGCTGGCTCTGCCCACTTTGGTGTCCGGAGAGGCTCGTCCCTCTCCGGGGAGGTGGGGAACCACACCTCCTCGTTACAGTGCCTAATGACCAGAATCTTTCAAAGCTGTATGAATCCACTGGCCTTGCTTCAGAAGGACCCAGTGTGCAGAGCTTGGAAAAGATTTCTTATGAAAAAAAAAATTAGGGAGTTTAAACAACCCTATAAGCTTAGCCATCTTGTTGGGGAGACAGTGTTGTTGGAACATGAATGTTTCCATGTTGATTCGTTAAGTAAGCAGTCTGTGACTCAGGTACGGAGGAAAGATCGGGTTCCTGGTTTTTCAGAGCTGAACAGCCTTATAACTGAATCCACAAGGATGCAGGAGAGAGCAGGCAAACTCTCATCTCTAGACAATTTGAATATGACTTTTAGTCTCTTAGTGGACTTGACATCTGATTCCATGTGGAAGCAGAGGTTGGCAATGGAAGGACAAAAGAACCTTGAGTCTAACATGCTAGTGAAAATGGCTGGTATCTCTTTAACACAGAGTCCAGCCTTTGAATTGGTAAAGCTTGAGGATCTGAAAACTAGTAAACAAGCTAGTGTCTGTGTTGATACAAATTACCTGGCTGACTGGGGGGAGAAAGACTTGCCATAGCCATAAGCAAAGAGGATTCACCAGTCAGCCAGTGTATCTAATCTTGAAACAGTACACAGCAGAAAAACCACTACAAGCTTGAACTGCTGTGCAAAAGGGGAAAATGAGATACAACACCTCACAGCCTTCATGGCTGAATGCCAGAGTAAGTGCTCTCTGAAGAACATCAATGGCTATGTTAAGTCAACACATAGACCGAACCCTGGAATCACTAAAGTGTTTCACAAAGTAGGGACTAAGTTCCTGGCTGGGGTCAAAGTATGCCTCAATAACTTGGCCTTACAAAGAATTCAATATAAACACAGCTCATATCAATGTTGGAAGGTCCTTAAGGTGTATCCAGGAGCTCTAATTTTGCCCTTCCACACCAGTCTCACCTTAGGGGTGTGATGCATGGCTAGAAAGGGTTAAACATCCTGCAAAATAAATAACCCTCAAAAGACATGTGGGGAGATAATGTTTGTGTTTTTGTGTATTTACATATGTATGAGTAGGGTCCACAATGTAATCAACAGTCCCTGTCTATGCTGGATTCTGATAGGTCAGAGATCAAAAGAACATCCTATCATGTAAATGAATTGTAAACACGGAATAGCTCTGTATTCATCTCTCTTTGCAATGTATAGCAAATAATCTGTGAATGGTGGAGGAACAAGCAAATGGCCTTATGTTAATTCTATAGCTAAGTACCTCCTTCAACGTCTGCTAATTACCTTTTGTTCCTGGAGGAACTCCAACTTGTCAAGAAGACATGACATTGTAGAAAAGATCCTTGGTCCTGATTCTGTCATCTCAGATCTGCTTAGGCTTCATCAGGGGAAGTTTGAGTCGCAAGACTGAGGTCCCAGTTATGCTGGTGTGCCCTGAATATGAGATTTGGATATTGGACTATAACCTATGAACTATTTCTGAAAGAACTCTTTGCAACTACAAAGCTCAACATCTTTGCTATGAATCTGCACCTCAATACATTGAATTCATGTCTGTATGTATATTGATCTTTTAACCATACTCTTTTGTTTTTTAATAAATTTTAGTTTAGTTAATAAGAATTGGCTGTAGCGTGTATTTGGTTAAAAGCTGAATCATTCTTTAACCTGGGAGGTAAGGTATCCGATCCTTTGGGATTGGTAGAATCTTTTGTTTTACACGATGAGATAAGATTTACAGACATTTTCATAATATTTAACGTGGGTACCTGGATGGAGGGCTGTGGCTGAATCACTTTAAGGAAACTATGTTGTTTGGACTTCTGAGTAACCAGTAAGGTAATAAAGAAGCTGTTTTGTGCTGGCTTGGTAAATCTAAGTATTCGAATATCCACCAGCTCGATGAGGATTTTCTGCCCCATTCTTTCGAGTTCACCCTAATTAAGTGACCATAACTGACTCCCCACTAGGACCCCGGTCACACCCCTCTGCCCATTCTCCCTGCCCACTCTGCATTCAGACAGCACCATTAGGAGAGATGGGTTTCCACAGGGCCTTTTGTTGGAAGCCTGGATTTCCAACCTCTGCTACACAGCATCAGCCTCTGAGAGGGAAGCAGCACTGGCCT
>NW_020698229.1:0-3325 GCF_002925995.2 Terrapene triunguis | reverse complement strand
CTGGGGAGGAAGAGGAACTAAGGAGAGTGGGGAATGGGGGGAGCCGAGGAACTAGCCCTCGGGTGGGGCAGACCTGGATCCGGGCCCTGAAGGGTTAATATTGAGCAATGGTTTAGCAATGACTCCCTCTGCCAGTAACTGTGACCCTGGAGCTGTGCTGAGCCCCCCGCATCCCAACGCCCCCCGCCCCACTCCCCGCAGCCCGGCGCCCCCCGCCCCTCTCCCCACAGCGCGGCGTCCCCCACCCCACTCCCTGCAGCACAGTGCCCCCTGCCCCACTCCCCGCAGCGCGGCGCTCCTCGCCCCACTCCCCGCAGCAGGATGTCCCCCACCCCACTCCCCACATCACGGCGCCCCCCGCCCCACTCTCCGCAGCACGGCGCCCCCCGCCCCACTTGGATTTGAGAGGTGAATATCAATGCCTGGCAGCTATCCCTGTGTGGCGTTATGGCCCCCCCCCAGAGGTGGCTGCATCTCAATACCAGGCAAGCCATCCCTGTGTGGCATTATGTGCAGCTGATCCCTGGTTGCCCCGCCCCAGAGGTGGCTGCATCTCAGTGCCAGGCAAGCCATCCCTGTGTGGTATGTGCAGCTGTTCCCCGACTCCCACCCCAGCGGTGGCTGATCCGTTGTTTCTAATCTCAGTTCTTTCTTTGCATGACACGGCCAGATGGAGACCAAGATGCAGAGGGGGAAAACACATCTAGCGCAGGGAGTGGGCATCATGTGGAAGATGGGGTGACCAAGGGTGGGAGCTTCCCACTCCAGGCCAAACCAGATCCCCTCCACGTAGCCCCAGTCATAGAATCATAGAATCAAGGAATATCAGGGTTGGAAGGGACCTCAGGAGGTCATCTAGTCCAACCCCCTGCTCAAAGCAGGACCAATCCCCAACTAAATCATCCCTGCCAGGGCTTTGTCCACGCCCACAATCATACAGCAGGTAACTGCTCTGCCCCACAATGTGCTCCCCAGTCCCTCCAGTGGCAACACGCCAGTTAGGTGTGACTTGGCTGGGAAAAGCTCCCTACATAAGAGCTCAGCCTGAAAAGAGTGACAGGGATGTTAAAAATGGAAGAAGGACCAGCTGGGAGAGCAGGGGGCTGTGGGTCAGGAGTGAGGGCCACGGCGGAGCTGTTGAGTGGAACCCCAGGGCTGGGATAGCCAGGGCTGCAGGTTGGGAGTGAAGGGCACCGGCAAAGCTGGCGGGGTGGGGGGGGGTGGGGGCAGAAGGGTCCAAGATCTGAGTCCCACCCTCCTTTGATCTCCCTGCAGCCACCACAGGGTCTGGAGGCTCCAGTTCCATCAGCACGAGCACAACCGCTTCAGGTAGGAGAAACAACCAGTCCTCGCCCCCATCCCACCACCCCAGAGGCAGCCGCATCTCAGTGCTAGGCAAGGGCTCCCTGGATAACCAGCCCCAGACGTGGCTGCATCTCATGGTTGGGCGAGGGCTCCCTGGATAACCAGCCCCCCACATCCCACCCCTGTTACCAGATTTGCCTGTTACTTTGGGGTACTCTAATTTATTAGGGTTACTCTTCTGGGGGGGGGTGTCGGTAATTCTATCAATGTACTGCTTGTGTCACTTGTGTTCTCATACAGAGCTCTACTTCTCCCTTCTGCAAATTCCCCAGGACCTAGGTTCCCCAGGGCTGGGTTCCTCCAGCCCCAGAATCAGACGCGCGCACACACAGACACACACAGACACACACACGCACACACACAGAGTCTGAGGGGACCGGGTCAATCAGCACTTTCAAGCTGATCCCCTCTATGTCCCTGGACTCAGCAGGCTGGGTCGAGCAGCACCTCCAAGCTGTCACCCTCCTAAGCCACAGGTTCAGCACGTCCCTATCCCCACTTTCACGTTACAATCATTCTGGTTGTAACCCACTTGATGAGCAAACCCCACAGGATTTTTGGGCGCTGCAGGGATCTGTAGCTTAGGTCAGAGGGGCGTAGCTGCAGAGCGAATGGGGAAGCCAAAAACACAAAAGAGAGAGAGAGAGAGAGAGAGAGAGGGAGGGAAAGCAACCAGCTTAACCATAAAAGTTATTTATTGCCAAGTAGTAACAATACAAGGGAAGCCAAACAAAGAAAACAGTGACATTATTGAATCTAGCTTAAATTTGATTACAAAAGTCAGGTTTAGAAAACTATAAGTGATCACACAAGTCAGGATCAGAAGGCTACACCTAGAGAGAGAGCTGGGTTCTCGCCAGTCTGTGAAGCTTGAACTGGTCTGGGGTCCCAGGTGGTGGTGGTAGAGGAGGGTCCAGAGTGCTGGAGACAGGCAGAGCCCCCAGCACGATCAGTCAGGAGAAGAAGTCTCAATGGAACTGATGCAGATGTTGGATCCAGGCATCAGAATACTTACTTGACCGTGGGTAGGGGTTTTTGTAGGGAAAGAGCAATGGTGTCTGGTGTGTGTGTGTGTGTCCTTCGTGAATCAGACAGGCTGGATACTGCACCCTGGTTCCACAAGAACATAGAGCTGACAGGTAAGAACCCCAGAGGCAGCTGCATATCGGGGCTGGGTGAGGGGTTCCTGGATAACCAGCCCCCCCCCCCCCACATCCCACCCCAGAAGCAGCCGCATCTCAGTGCCAAGCGAGGAGTCTCTGGATAACCAGCCCCCCATATCCCACCCCAGAGGCGGCTGCATCTTGGGGCCGGGAGAGGGCTCCCTGGATAACCAGCTGCCCTGTGCCCCATCCCAGAGGCAGGTGGGGGGAGAGCAGGTCTCAGCTGGGGTCTCTGGATCCTTTGCACCCCAAAGCTTGTTCTTTCTAGGCTCCAAGAGGCCTGTTACCCACAGAGAGCCCGGGAGCTCAGCCAGAATAGGTGAGTGCCCTGGGGCCGGATCGGAGCCGGAGCCCCCAGAGGGGAAAGGTCCCTGCCCCATTCCTCCCCCCCGCCCCCGAGCTGGGCATTTGGGGTAATTCTCTCTCTGCCCCCGCAGGAGCCGGCCAAAGCCAAGAGGAAATCTTCACTTACGGTGGGTAGCAGCTGTTCCTGCCTCGAGCAGCAGGGGGTGCTGCTCCTCACCTCACTCGACTCACAGTCACCTCCTTCCCTCCTCCCTTCCAGATTACCACTCCCTGTGCAAGTGGGGCCTGATAGCCACCGCCAACCTCTTCGTCCTGGGCATCCTCATCCTCACCTGTGAGTAGGGCCTGGAGCCAGGACACCTGGGTTCTCTCCCCGGCTCTGGGAGGGGCGTAGGGTCTGATGGGTAGAGCAGTGTGGGGTGGGGTTGGAACCAGGACTCCTGGGTTCTCTTCCCAGCTCTGGGAGGGGCGTGGGGTCTGATGGGTAGATC
>NW_020698228.1:2354-7091 GCF_002925995.2 Terrapene triunguis | reverse complement strand
GACCCCACGCTGAGCGTGCTGGAGATCTGGGGGGCCGAGTACCAGGAGTCCAACGCCCTCCTGCTGCGCCCCACCGATGCCGAGCTGCTGCAGCGCCTGGGCCAGCGCGAACGCTGCCCCGTGGACGTCGTGGGCACCATCACCGGGGATGGACGGGTACGGGCGCCGGTGTGGGGAGGACGGATCGGGGCTGGGGGCACAGGGCTAGGGGTGGGCAGCTGGGAGCTGCAAGCGATGATGGGTTTAGTCTAGGGACAGACGGCTGCGGGGGGACTGGTGCATGGGAGTGTCACGGAGTGTGGGGGAGTCAGGGCCCTGCACCCACTTCCTGCGATTGTGACTCTCAGCCAGGCAGTGACACAGAAGGTTGATTAGCCGACAGGAGCCCAGTCCAACACAGAGCTTGTAGGTACAGACGCAGGACCCCCGTCAGGTCCCTCTTGGGGGTTGGGGAGCCCAGACCCAGGTTCTGGGCCTCCCCCTGTCTCCCCAGCCAGCTCCAAACTCACACCCCTTCCCACTGCCTCCCCCAGCCACCCCCTGGCCCCTCCTCCAGCCTTTGTCCAGTTCCCCGGGCAGAAGGTGTCACTGGCCCCAGCCCCCTCCTGGGCGCAGGTTACGCAGGGCAGCCGCCAGCCTTTACCTGGGGGCCCTCAAGTCTCATCCCTCAGTGAAGTCCCCCCCCTTATTTCCCACCCCCGTCTAGTACTGGTGCAGCACCCCAGGAAACGAAGCCACGCCCCGTCTTAGCAGAAAACAGTCAAACCCCCATGCCCCATTCCCAGGTTAACACTCCCTGCTCCCTACTCCGTCGCAGGGAGATGGGCCCAGGTCCAGGACTTGTGTGGGGAGTCTGGGGGAGGGGGAAATGGCTGGGCCTGGGGGATAATTGGGATTCATGGCGGGGGGGAGGGGCAGGCCTGGGTCCAGGAGTGTGGGGGGAAGGGGGGGGCCTGGGCTGGCACTGGTGGGTGAGGGTTGGGGCCCTGGAGGAGGTGGGGCCAGGACTTTTGTGGGGAAGGGTGGGCTGGGCCCCAGGGGGGCAGGGCTCGTATGGGCAGACAGGGCACATGGGCTACTGGAGGGGTATCGGTTCTGGCTGGGCCTGATGGGGTTTGTGGGGGGAGGCCGAGCCCGGGGGGGTTCATGGGGGGGACAGGGCATCAGGGCTCAGAGGGCGGGACTAATGGGGGGGGCTGGGTCAATGGGGGTTGGTGCATGCGGGGTTTGAGCCGGGGGTGGGGTTGGCGTGCGGGGGCTGGGTCTGTGGAGCGGTGCCAGGGTGGGGTTGGCTGGGACTGGGGGTTCACTGGGGGGCTCTGTGGATGGGGGGGGTGTAGCACAAAGGATGGGACGGGGATGCTGTTAGCAGAGATGGGGCTGGGAGATGGGGAGAAGGGGGTGCCACAGGATGGGATCTCAGTGGGGGCAGAGGAGGGGGTGGACACAGGCTGGTTGGGGTGAGAGGGGGCTGGCAGTGGGGTAGGAGCACCCCCAGGCAGCACCTTCCCCCCTCTCCCCCCTGTTGGAGAACCCGTGGTTCCGGCAGGGCCCTGCATGTCTGGATACTTCGGGGGCCGCCCCCCTGCAAGGGGGGCCCCACGGCGCTGCCGGCCAGGGCAGCTGGCTCTGATGCGGGCCCCAGAATTGCAGCGTAGCCGTGGGGCTCAGACTGGGGGGAGGGTCCCAGAGTCAGGCTCCAGCCCGAGCCCTGCAACTACCCGGCTAGTTGTAGGCCCGAGGCCAGGCTCTGCCCCAGCCCCTCACTCCAGCCCCTTGGGCGAAGCCCGAACTCCCCGCCCGGGGGCAGGAAGCAGGCATCCCTACGGGGCTGGAGGTGAGGCGCTAACCGCTAGGCCCCCTGGCCCTCCACACCCCCAGCGCACCGGGGCATAGGATGGGGGGCTGTGACTCGTCACTGACACCCCCCCCCCATGGGTTGCCCCCCCCCTCAGATTGTGCTGGTGGACGACCTGGAGGCCCCGGTGACCGATGTGGCGCCGGTGAAGCCCAGTGGGAAGAAGATGCCGGTCGACCTGCAGCTGGAGGGGGTGCTGGGCAAGATGCCACAAAAGGTACAGAGGGGAGCCCTGGGGTCACACCCACAGATCCCCCCAGCCTGCCCCCCCACGGCACCCTCTGCTGGGAGAGTCCAGGGCTGGAGTAGCCAGGAGCTCCCCCCACAGACAATGCCCCCACCCAGCCCCCCCATGATGCCCCCTGCTGGGTGAGGTCAGGGTTGGAGTAGCCGGGAGCTCCCCCCACAGATGGTGCCCCCCCAATCCCCACAGCTCCCCCTGCTGGTTTAACTCATGAATGTCCCATCTTTTCTCCAGGAATTTGTCTTGTCCCGCCACAGCCCAGCCCTCCGCCGCCTGTGCCTGCCCCCTGGGCTGAGTGTGGGGGACGCCCTGGAGCGGGTCCTGCGGCTGCCGGCCGTGGCCAGCAAACGCTACCTGACCAATAAGGTACCAGCCCCTGCCCCCCGGGGGTGTGGCCCAAGTGAGCTCCTGACCCTGTGTCTCTGCCCACCCCCACCAGAGGGTTAGTGCCTCGTGCCCCCTGGCACTTATCTCTGCCCCCTGGGTGGCAGCATCCCCACACCTGATACTGTGTCTCTGCCCTCCCGGAGGGGAAAGTGCCCCGTGTCACCGAGTCCCCGGGCGATACTCTGGAACTGCTCCCCACAAAGCCAGGCAGGACTCTGGGGGGAGCCTCCTCTCTCGGAGCAGACTGTCTCCAGGGCAAGAAGCTTCCACCTTCCTGGGTCTGACCTCAGAGCATTCAGCCTCCCCTGCCCCACCGTGCGCTTCCCACAGCGATTCCGTCCGGGTGGGGTCCTGGGGCAGCCAGAGTGTCCTGCCCCCCAACTCCGCAGCCAGACGTGACTCCATCTTGGGGGAGGGGAGCCCAGAGCCAGGCCTCTGCCTCCCCCTGCGCCCCAAGCCAGCCAGACCGACTCCTTCCAGCTGCCGGGCCCCTACCCGGCCCGTTGCTCCTCCTCCAGCAAGAGTCATCTGGTCGCATCCCCCTCCGGGGTCTCAGGTTGCGCAGGGGCGGCCATAGCATCCCTGCAGGCAGCTTGAACAGCCCCCAGACAAGTCACATGCACTGATTCCCACCACCTAGACACTGGTGCAGCACACAGGGAAACTGAGGCACACACAGCGTTCATGCAAAACAGTGAGGCTCACATACAACATAAGAAGGGAGAATCCCCACTACGTCACATCCTGCACCCCGACCCCATGTCTCTAACGCCCCACGGGACGACGATAATGCCCCACGACCCCCAGCTCTCTGCTCCCCACCCCAGAGGGGTCTTGCCGCCCTGAGCCGTGTCCCTGTGGCAGGTGGACCGGTCGGTGACGGGGCTGGTGGCCCAGCAGCAGTGCGTGGGGCCCCTGCACACCCCCCTGGCCGACGTGGCCGTGGTGGCTCTGTCCCCCTTCGAGACGGTGGGGGCGGCCACGGCCCTCGGGGAGCAGCCGCTCAAGGGACTGATCGACCCGGGCGCGGGGGCACGGCTGGCCGTGGGCGAGGCGCTCACCAACCTGGTCTTCGCCCGCGTCACCGACCTGCGGGTGAGTCGCCCTGTGGGTGCTGGGGGGGATGCATGGGGGGGAACTGAGAGCTGGAGGGGCTGATCTGTGTTGACATTTCCCCCTCCATAGGATGTGAAGTACAGTGGGTATTGGAGGTGGAGGGGGCCCGTGGGGCTGTGCGAGGGCATGGAGCTGTATGGGAGTCCCGTGTCTCACCCCACTTTCTTCCCAGGATATGAAGTGCAGCCGGATGCGGGGGGGCTGAGTGGGGAGGGGCTGGTCTGTGTCTGACATTTCCCCCTCCACAGGATGTGAAATTGGATGGGGGTACCTATGGCTAATCCTCCTCTGTCCCCCCCCCCGATGTGAAGTGCAGTGGGTATTGGAGGGGGCCCGTGGGGCTGGGGGGGGGCATGGAGCTGTATCGGGGTCCCGTGTCTCACCCCACTTTCTTCCCAGGATATGAAGTGCAGCTGGATGTAGATGTAGGGTGGGGGGGCCATGGGGTTGTGAGTTCATGTGGCTGATTCTTTCCCCCCTCCCGCTCCGGGACGTGACGTGCAGCAGGAAGTCGGTGGGTTGTGGTGCAGTGGGGTGGTTGTCAAGCTGTCGGGCGGCCATGGCTGACCCCTCTCTGCCCCCAGGGCGTGAAGTGCAGCGGGAACTGGATGGGTCCATATTGCTGGAGCTGTGGGGCAGTGTGGTGGGGGCTGTGGAGCAGTGCAGGGGGCGGGGGGCATGGGCGTGTATGGGGCCCCGTGGCTGACCCCCCTGTCCTCCCAGGACGTGAAGTGCAGCGGGAACTGGATGTGGGCGGCCAAGCAGGCGGGCGAGGGCGCGGCGCTGGTGGACACCTGTAGGGCCATGTGCGAAGTCATGGCCCAGCTGGGGGTGGCCGTGGACGGGGGCAAGGACTCGCTCAGCATGGCGGCCCGCGTGGGCACGGACATCGTCATGGCGCCCGGTGAGTGTGGGGGTGGGCCCCAGCAGCCCCCCACTCCAATCGCTGTGGGCCCCCTCGCCCCTCTGTCTCCAGCCCCCCTGTGTCCCCAGGCCCCCCTCCGACAGACCTCCACCCTCCCTCGGACCATGCCCCATGGCAGCCACGTAACCTCTCCATGGTCAGCAGGCCGGGCATCTGTCCATGGGGAAACTGAGGCACACCACCAGATGCCTCATCTCCCATAAACCT
>NW_020698228.1:0-2344 GCF_002925995.2 Terrapene triunguis | reverse complement strand
CTCTCTTGCCCTGCAGGGGCCCTACTGTACGTGGAGCTGTGCCCGGAGCGGCACCGGCTGGGGGGCAGTGCCCTGGCGCAGTGCTACTCCCAGCTGGGGGATCGCTGCCCAGACCTGGAGAACACGGACACCCTGGCAGCCTGCTTCCGCCTCACCCAGCAACTGCTGCAAGGTGTGTGTCCGTCCGTCCGTCTGACCCTGCCGCCCCCTGCTGGGGGGGATGGGCCCTGCTCTGGGTGTGTGTGTGTCCCTGCCACCTGGGGCTGTGTGTGTTGGGGGGGTGCCCCTGGGGCTGGAGGGGGAGCTGGGGGTGGGCACCCCCAGGGTTTGAGGGGAGGGGCTAGGGGGTGGAGTGAAGCTGGCATGGGTGCCCATCGGGGCTGGGGGGGAGATGGGGGGCTGGGGGGACCTGTCCCACCCTGTGCTGTCCCCCCCAGAGTCGGTGGTGAGCGCTGGGCATGACGTGAGCGACGGGGGGCTGGTGACCTGCCTGCTGGAGATGGCCTTCGCCGGGAACTGTGGGCTGCAGGCCGAGCTGGTGGCACCCGGGGCCAGTGGTGAGTGGGGGGCCCTGCCCCGAATCCCACAACCTGGTGGTAAATGGGGGACCTCACCTTGAACCCCTGTCCTGAGCCCCCCAGCCCGGCAGGGAATGGAAAACCCCACCGCCACCCTGCTCCCCAGATCCCCACCCTGAACCCCCCCACAGCCCGGTGGGGAATGGAAACCCCCACCGCAACCCCCCTCCCCAAATCCCCCCCCGAACTCCCCCGCAGCCCGGCGGGGAATGGAAAACCCCACCGCAAACCCCCTCCCCAAATCCCCACCCTGAACCCCGCAGCCTGACGCTGAATGGAAAACCCCACCGCAAACCCTCTCCCCAAATCCCCACCCTGAACCCCCCAGCCCGGCGGGGAATGGGGGACCCTGTCCCATAACACCTCCCCTGAGCCCTCCCATAGCCCAGTGGTGAGAGCCTGGACCCCTCCCCCACAGGGCCAATCTCACTGACCACCTCACACGAGCCCCCCCCCACTTAGATCCCCCAGTTCTCCCCCCCCCAGCTGACTCCCCTCCCCCCCAGCCCTGGAGGTGCTGTTTGCCGAGGAGCTGGGCCTGGTGCTGGAGGTGCCCAGCGCTGTGGCAGGAGACGTCTGCAGACGGTACGAGGAGGCTGGAGTGCGGTGCCTGCCCATCGGGCACACGGGCCCCCTGGGCCCCCGGTCCATGGTGAGTGGGGCTGTGGGTCGGGAGTGAGGGGTACGCCAGAGCTGGGGGAGCCTGGGGCTGGGAGAACAGAGGGCTGCAGGTCAGGAGTGAGGGGCACCGGCAGAGCTGGGATGGGCAGGGCTGGGCTAGCTGGGGCTGCAGGTCAGGAGTGAGGGGCACCGGCAGAGCAGGGGGGAGCCCAGGGGGGCTGCGGGTCGGGAGTGAGGGGTACCACAGAGCTGGGGGGAGCATAGGGCGGGGAGAACAGGGGGCTGCAGGTCAGGACTGGGGGCAGCACAGAGCTAGGGGGAAGCCCAGGGAGGTAGCAGGGGCTGCAGGTCAACAGTGAGGGGCACTGGCAGAGCTGGGGGGAGCGCAGGGCAGGTAGCAGGTGCTGCAGGTCAGGACTGGGGGCAACGCAGAGCTGGGGGTGGGGGGAGGGAGCGCAGGTAGCATGGGCTGCGGGTCGGGAGTGAGGGACACTGGCAGAGCTGGGGGGAGCCCAGGGGGCTGCAGGTCGGGAGTGAGGAGCTGCAGTGCTGCTGTCCCCCCGGCCGACGCCCCTGCGTGCCCCCCAGGTGCGGCTGCGGGTGAACGGGCAGGAGGAGCTGGCGCGGCCCGTGGGTGAGCTGCGCGCCCTCTGGGAGGCCACGAGTTTCCAGCTGGAGCGGCTGCAAGCGTCGCCCCACTGTGTGGAGCAGGAGGAGAGGGGGCTGGCGCTGCGCCAGGGCCCCACCTTCACCCTGACCTTCGACCCCGAGGTCAAGCCCCCGCTGCTGTGCCAGATGGGTGAGGGCCGGAGCCCCTGGGGGGAGGGAGGTGTGGGAGGGGACGTCCCTGTGACCCAGTGGGGGGAGAGGCTCTTTGCGGGGGGGAGGGAGGTGTGGGAAGGGGCGTCCCTGTGACCCAGTGCAGGGAGAGGCTCTCTGGGGTGGGAGGGAGGTGTGGGAGGGGGCGTCCCTGTGACCCAGGGGGGGGAGGGGCTCTCTGGAGGGGGAGGGGGGTGGGGGCGTCCCCAGGTTTGGGGGAAGGGGAGGGTCTGCCAGTGGGGGTGCACCGAGCCCAGCAGGCTCTGGTCTCTAACCCCACCTTTGCCCCCAGCCCAGCCAGGCCCGCGCGTGGCCATCCTGCGCGA
>NW_020698227.1:0-5343 GCF_002925995.2 Terrapene triunguis | reverse complement strand
TTTCCCATTCCCGCTCTGTGGGAGGGGAGACTTTTCAAAGTGCTCTCTGTGCAACTGCACATGGCTAAGCAAAGAGAACAAACCCAAATCCCCCCTGTGCTTTGGGAGCCAGGTTTGCTGTGTGAATTCTGTATTTCAGATGACTTCAAGCCTAGGCGTTGTGATTATTTACTAGTTTCTCTAGCATTGGGCCACTGTTGTGCTCACAGCTGTGATGGCCGAGTGGTTAAGGCGTTGGAGTTGAAATCCAATAGGGTTCCCCTGCGCAGGTTCAAATCCTGCTCACAGCGAGGTCTGTGTTTTAGCCAGTCTCTAACCCAGGCAATACCTCTCTACAACCCCCAGAGACACTCTCAATTCTCTCCTGACCCCAAGTAAATCCTGTTCTGCTCCTTTCATAGAGATCCCTGGGACACCACCTCACACTGTGTCCCTGAGGTGTCAGGCAAACTCTCAGCGCCTGAAGCCTCTGCCACTCACCTAGCGCCCCATAGATCACCCATAGCCCTGGCTGCTGCTCCTCTCTCTAGCATGTCAAAGGAGCCAAGTCAGTGATTCCATGGGAGCTATGGGGCTGCAGCACCAATGGAAAAAAATAGTTGCCCAGCATCCACTGGCAGCCAGCTCCGACCCTCCCCCCCGTGCCTCCCACTGACTAGCCAATGCTCTGGCTTCAGCTACAGCCCGGGAGGGAGTTGGGGGTTGGGCGTCACAAAGGCTGGGGCATGAGCCCCACGTGCTTCCAGTCTAGCCTTTGCCATTCCTGATTTGCCAAAGAAAATGGGCAGCTGCCCGGGCAAGCGTGTGGAGCAGTTTCCCTCTTCCAAATGTGCGCCTGTCCCTGTGCTTGAGGGGGTTGCTAAATAGCGCCTTGGGAGCCTGGGTGTTTCTCTGCTTCTCGCCAGCTGGGGAAAAGCCTCTTGGGGTAAAATCTCCTGCCCCACTGCCAAAGTGAGCACCTTGAGTGGGAACAGTCAGAGGCCCCACCAGTGGGGTTGGCCCTGCTTTCCTACCAGCTTCTGATGTTGGCCACAGAGCATCAGCAGCCGCTCCGCATGCTGGCCTGCAGGTGGCCTGCAGTGGGTGTTTGGCATGGCAGGGAGCAGGCTGACCGGGTGTCTTGTTGCCTGTCTGCTGGCCACACATAAGCATGGTCCTCCCCTCCTCTTGCCCCTTCCTCGATTGCTCTGTGGCTTTTAAGCCTTCCCTTGGAGCTGTCAGCACCAGCTGCCTCTGCTCTAGGTGCCCACTCTACACAATACTGGTCTATAAGTACTGGGCGCTAACCCATTGCACCACCGGAGTCCACACTTAGAGACTTGTCTCCTTGTTTCATGGCTGGATTAGGGAGGTGGGGGGTTGCATTAGCTAAAACAAATCCATATTAAAGGCTGCAGGATGGCAGCAGCAGAGGTGGGGAGCCTCCCTCCGTGTGATAGAGCTGGGTCCCCCCTTCCGCTGCTGAGGGGAAGGTTGGTGCTTTGAGCCCACCCGGTGCTGGAACGTCTCATGGGTGAGATTAACGAGACTCTTGAGAAGGGAAGAGAAGGGAAGGGAAGTCTTTTCTATTCCTGCCGAGCTCCATTGGTCTCCTGTGGCCCTTTCGGCTCTCTGCTCCCCTGCTGGGGAGATGCAGAGACAAGCCCCTATCTGGGTGAGTCACCAAGAGGCTGTATCCAGTGCAGTGTGTGGGAGAGGGGCGGGGGAGGGGGAGGGGTGGATTGGGCTCAAGGGGAAAGGTTCTGTGTGATAGGGGGGGGGGGGAGGGTGTCTTTCTTAGGATAGAAATGAGGGAAAACACAGGGGTAGTGACAGTGAAGCCCCGTGTCTGAGTGTTATGACCTTGTGTGGCGCTGCCGTTCACCTTCCTCTCCTATGGTCTCATCTTTCATTAAATCCAGCATTTTTTCACCTGTCATCATCACAGAGGTGTCCCAGACGCCTCAAATACAGCGTGTCCCTCTTCGAGACACCGAGGACTGATTTCAGCTGCTGGACAGCTCTGCTCAGTTTTTATACATTTGCATAGGAAAATGCTGAGTGTTTAAATTCATTTCAACCCCTGCCCCCCTTCAGCGAACTCCTGAACACACTGGAGATGGGTCTGGAAATCGATTTTCATTCGAAAAAGTTTTTAAAGGGAATCACTTGGATTTGAATAAGGAACCCATTGCTCTGCAGGCAAATAGTCACCCACTGAGCTATACTCTGAACAAAGAAGGCCCTGTACAGCCCAGGGCAGGAACAGTGCTGAACGTGGGAGTTAGTAAACTTTATCTCTATACAAACACCACAACTTACAAAATCCCCACACCCGCTCTGTGTCACCAGAGCACAACAACTCTCCTTGGAGCACACACGGCTCCCCAGCTCCGTGCCCGTCAGCCTCTCCAGCATTGCTCCAATCCCTTACAGCAGGGTCTCAACCTCAATTTACCTTAGGGCCAGTGCCAGTCCTCCAATCCTCCCAGTGGGCCAATAATGTCACTCATACCGCCCACAACCCGCCCCCCAAAACTCCGCCCCCCACCTGCCTAAGGCTCTGGGAGGGAGTTTGATTGGGGGAGGGGGTCTAGGGTGCAGGCTCTGGGATGGAGTTTGGGTGCTTGGTGCATGCTCTGGGCTGAGGCACGGGGTAGGTGGAACAGGAGGAGGTGGGGTGCAGGCTCTGGGAGGGTGTTTGGGGGCAGGAGGGGGTATGTGGGGAGGGGGTACAGGCTCTGGGAGGGAGTTTGGGGGCTGGGGTGTGTGGAGGGGGGTGCAGGCTCTGGGAGGGAGTTTGGGGGCTGAGGGGTGTGGAGGGGGTGCAGGCTCTGGGAGGGAGTTTGGGGGCTGGGGGATGTGGAGGGAGGGGGTGCAGGCTCTGGGAGGGAGTTTGGGTGCGGGAGGGGGGGTGTGGGGACGGGGTGGGGGGGCAGGCTCTGGAAGGAGTTTGGGGGTGTGGCGCTTACCTGGGGCTCCAAGGCGGGGTGAGCCAGGGGGCCTCTGCACGCTGCTGCCCCCAGGCACCACCCCCGCAGCATCTCACTGAACACAGGTGCACTCGGGGCAGGGGCAGCGCACGGAGGCACAGCCCCGCCCCACCCTGCCCTGCCCCGGGGCTGCAGGAAGGGGCCAGCAGTCACTGGAGTGAGCAGGCAGACACCGCTCAGCTCCGCTGCGCTGCTGGGGCCCCAGGGAGGAGCGCCTGGGGGAGGCAGCTGGGGCCAAGGGAGAGACCCAACCCCAAAACTAATGGAGACCCACGGGCCACATCGGGGAGGCTTGCGGGCCACAGATGTCCTGTGGGTTGGGAGTTTGAGACCCCTGATATAATTGCTTCAGCCTTGTACTTTCCCAAGTGCAAAACTAAACATCTCTTCAAACACAAGGGAGTGGAGATCAGTCAATGTTCAGAGTCATCCCACATAAAAGAACCATGTTGTGGTTCATGCTGGCCCCATCCTGTGCCCATCGCCTTTCCCTCCTCTCCCTTAAAAGTTTTGGTATTTTGCATAGAAACTTTCTTCCCTCAGGACAGACCTGGGAACCAGGGCTGCCAGCCAGACAAACACCTTTAAGAGGAGGTGTCCCTCTCCCTGTCAAAAAATGATCTCCCTCCTTCAGTTCAGTGACAGCCTAAATTGTTCCTTACCCTGGCAGAGCCAGAGGATTGACAGCAGCAACATCAAACCCTTGTGTAGCTCGCAGGAATGAACACAAACACTCCCTGGTATCTGAGGAGATGTTTAGTTTTACCCTTGGTCAAGTACAAGGCCAAAGGGAAAGGTGGTGGCGCCAGATATAAAGAGTGAAACACGACACATCATAGTTATGCCCATAGTGATTGCAAAATCTTTTTATATACTTCTTCTTATCATCAGTGTATTATTTTCTCTGGAGTCTAGACCTTGACTAGACCTTGGCCAAGAAATTTTGATCTTGAGAAAATTATCGACTACCCCTTGTGAAGGCAATGGACTTGGCACCCACTGGGGTGTCCCTACACAGGTACAAGTACTAACAACAATGGCTGCCTTTTAGCCATAATTTTTAATCAGGCCAATAAATTGATACACACCCCTGTTATATATCATTTCTCAGCCCGAGTCCTTCACCCACATTTCTTAGGGCATTTGGCCACCACGTGGACGTTTCATTTCCCGCCTCAATTTCACGCAGAGACACAATTTCCTTTGCACAGATCCATGAACAGCAAAACCTCCCTGTGTCTCTGGTCTGAGCCAGGGCGTTCGATTCCAGTGAACCCTTCTCTCCTACAATGGCGATGGTCAGACAGAGGGGACGTGGTACCTGCACCCCTGATAGGGAGATATTGGCTCGGCTCTTTCTTTCTGCTGCTGTTGTTAGTCCATGAAACATCAAGGATGGAATGCAAGGCTGAGTTCACGCACCAACCCCCTGAAATATTTCAGTGCCCCAGAGAAATCCTGCCCCCTGCTATTGGAATGATGTGCTGGAGATTTGAATGGGAAAGGAACTGTCTGAATTATCATAGTGGGGAATGAAGAACAATCTACAGCAATGTCGTTAACACAAACACACTCTCATCCTGCTCCAGCCGGAAGGGAAATGGGCAGGAATTCTCGCTGTTCAACCAAGGACACACTTACACTGATGCGCAGCCGTGAGTGTGCTGGGGAAGCTGGTCTGAGCAAAGAATTTGAAGTGACACATCTGTGAGAACTGAATCATAGCGCAGAAAAGGACCCAACCTATGTTAAGTAGTTGTGGCCGAGTGGTTGAGGTGATGGACTAAAAATCCATTGGGGTCGCCCCGCACAGCTTCAAATCCTGTCAACTATGGAGGCAGTTGACTGTTATTACTGTAGCCTTAGTGCCTGAGCGTCCACAGTGCGAACTAGAGCCAGATCTAGTTTCACTCTTAGGCTGTTTACGCTTAAAACGCTGCCGTGGCCCTGCTATAGCACTTTGGAGTAGACAGTGACTGGAGGGGTTTTCCCATCCCTGTAATAGCTACATTGACAGAACAATTCTCCCTTTTATTTAGCACGATCTAACCAGGGCTTAGGTCAGCTTAACTATACTGGTTTGGAGGGGTGGATTTTTCACACCCTGAGAGACGTCGCTCTGCCAGTTAAGTGCCCACCGTACACCAGCCAAGAGCTTGGTGAGGTGAGGTGAGGTGAGGTGAGGTGAGGTGGGGTGGGGGGCTCAGGGGAGGGCATGGGGGCTGAGGCCATAGTTTGGGTGCCTGTGGCCCCCACAGTTTTAGGGGGGATCCGCAGCTCCTGCCCACAAGGATGACAAAGATTAGCAGGTTATTGTTTTAACTACTCGGCCACTTTTTTGTGTGGTGGGCTTGTTGTTACTTAACTGTTT
>NW_020698226.1:0-1434 GCF_002925995.2 Terrapene triunguis | reverse complement strand
ACACCCCTATGTATTTCTTCCTCAGCAACCTCTCTTTCCTGGACCTTTGCTACACCACCAGCACCGTTCCTCAGATGCTGGTGAACTTCCGCAGCACCCACAAGTCCATCACCTGGGCTGGCTGCGTGGCCCAGCTCTACATCTTCCTCTCGCTGGGCTGCACCGAGTGCCTCCTCCTGGTCGTCATGGCCTACGACCGCTACGTCGCCATCTGCCAGCCGCTGCGCTATACAATCATCATGAGCCGCCGCCTCTGCCTGCAGATGGCGGCCACCGTCTGGTTGAGCGGCTTCGGCAACTCCATGCTGCAGACCATCCTGACCGTGCGGCTGCCCCGGTGTGGGCGGAACCGGGTCGACCACTTCTTCTGCGAGTTGCCAGCCCTGCTCAAGCTGGCCTGTGTCGACACCTCCGCCAATGAGGCCGAGGCTTTTGCTGTCAGTGTGATCTTCCTGCTGGTGCCGCTGGGCCTCATCCTGGTCTCCTACGGCTACATCGTCGCCGCCGTGCTGAGGATTCGCTCGGCCCAGGGCAGGCTCAAGGCCTTCAACACTTGCGCCTCCCATCTGGCCGTGGTGTCGCTCTTCTACGGCACGGCCATTTTCATGTATCTACAACCTCCGTCCAGCTACTCCCAGGACCGGGGCAAGATGGTCTCCCTCTTCTATGGCATCATCGCCCCCATGCTGAACTCGCTGATCTACACCCTGAGGAACAAGGATGTGCACGGGGCCCTAAGGAGGGTGCTGGGGAGGCTATTCGGGAGTAAGAGGACATGAGCCAGAGAAATGAGTCGGGACTGGCTGACTTGGTTGTCTATGGGGCAGCAGTTCTGATCCAGCCTCAGGCCAGTGGGACTGGCTGGCTCAGGGGGCCAGGCAATGGAGCCTTTCCCATCTAGGAGGTCTGCATTTTAATCTGTCTGTTCATGTCCACACATGGCGCTGGGACTGGGAGACCAGAGGTCACTGTCGCGGAGTGTGGGGGACTCAGGGCCCTGTACCCCCGGCTTCCTGCGATTCACCGTGACTCTCAGCCAGCCAGTAAAGCGGAAGGTTTATTGGATAACAGGAACACAGTCTACAGCAGAGCTCGTAGATACGACCAGGACCCCTCAATCAAGTCCTCTTGGGGAGCGCAGGGAGCTTAGACCCCAGCTTGGGGTTCCCTGCGTTGCATCTCCCAGCCCAAAACTGAAGACGTCCCAAAACCCTCCAGCAGCTCTCTCCCCCCTCCCCTCTGCTCCTCTTCCTTTGTTCAGTCTCCCGGGCAGAAGGTGTCACTTCCCTCACCCCCCTTCCTGGCTCAGGTTACAGCTCAGGTAGCTCAATGTAACTCCCAGGCTACATTCCCAGGTCAAATCTGCCCTGCTCCCTGCTCCGTCACAGTCACTCACCATGAGCCCCAGAAGGCAGAAGAGCATTTCAAGGCCTG
>NW_020698225.1:0-8424 GCF_002925995.2 Terrapene triunguis | reverse complement strand
GTCACCCTAAATGCCTCCCATTGACTTCAGTGGGCTTGGGATCAGGCCCATGCGGCTCAAAAATGTGCACAGCACATGCTCACCTTTTATTTATTCTTTTTTAACTCATAAAGGGGACAGAGGAGATAACCACTCATGGAGGGGCTGAATGGGCTTCCTCCCTGCTATGAATTAGACTGAAATTCCTGGAACATTCCTCTCACACACAATCACCCCCCTTTCCCCTCATAATTTTGCATGGATGGAACAGGTGGGGTGGGGGGTGGCGGTGCAACAAATGAAATTTTGGCCCATTGAGTTGGTGCTGAAATGGAAAAATCAGCCCAAGTGAGACATTTATGTGTCCTACCTCTCTCCATAGCAGGGAAATGAGTTATAGAAACACTGGGACCCAGCAGATATATCAGCCATTTAACTGATATCCTCTCAACATTTGGGGTAATCAAAGCTGAATCTGTACTCCACAGAAGGGTAGCCTCAAATGGTTTGTTTATAATTTGATAAAACAAAATTGGAGTAGGATACATTGGTAACTGATTTGTAAGGTAGCTGGTGCTAATTAATGTGAAATAGTTCAGAACTATGGTGCTTCCCCAGTACAGGGCATGACCTACCAGAGCAGAGGGCATGTGAAGAAGGTATATTTGGGTGGTGCTCTTTCATGCACTGAATGGATGCTTTCTCACCTCAGACTGGTCCCCATCTTCCCATGATGCCTCCCTCCTGCTTGTCTTCAGACCAGCCTTCGCTGCTGACAAATATGGCATTGTCCTTTCTACCCAGTCCAAACTAGCCTTCTACATGGAACTTTCTTTTGCTTCATCTGAACCTGCATCCCATGAAGTGTTTCACTGCCTTCCACTTTGACATTAACTATGGCGAGACTAGTGTTTCTCTTTAGTTTCTGTGAGGGCCAGAAACAATCCAGTTTATTAAACTTCTCAGTATAGCCAGACTCTCCTAATGGCATTTATACACAGTAAAAGTTCTTTATTACAAATGAGGGTTTTAATTCTAAGCTTAGCTAGATAGAATGTAATTTAAAGCCATTTAGGATGGCTCAGCCTTCAAAACAAACTCAAGATTGTTTAATTAGTCATGCAAGCCACTGAACGTTACCCATAACACAAAACAACTAAAGTATTTATTGCTTTTAGAGCTAATTTAAACCCTGCTTATTCTAAATTTTCAATAAAGTGCATCCAGTGTTAAGCACATTTTATTTTTAATCTCCAAATGCTCAGTAAATTTTATTTGTGAATTTCTGAGTTGCAAATGCATAGCCAAAGTGTGGCAAAACCTGGAACTAAAACTAAATTGCACCAGTTCTTAAGATCCATGAGAGTCTATGGCAGTAATGTACTCTCAGGCAAGTGTTACTTGTGATATTTTGATAGCAGAAAAATATTTCTAATTGTCTTTAAAATAGCGAGAAATAAGGACATAAAGTCCAGTCCTGAACTCCTTGTTCCTTTGTTCTGCACCTAATCTTCTCATAGGCTATGTGGGGAAATAAGAATAAATAACAGTAAGCAGCCTTGCAGAAATCATTACACACAGTAAGGAGGCAGAATGGCTCAACTCTGATTACAACAAAGTCACGTGGAAAGGTTTGACTGTAGGATCTGCAGAAATGACAATGATATGTGTAAAAAGGGGACATGATTGGACTCAAACTTGGCACAGAACTCTTATAAAACCTGGTTATTGCTTTTCATCCATATACCATGCAGGAATAAAATACAAACATGGGCGTGTTTAGATGCATCAGCTCATGCAGAAAGATGTAGGCACTACGGAAGTGAATATGTGGTTGCGGGAAAGAGAGCTGCCTCTAGCCGTGATCTCTTAAAAAGGCCAGCCAAAGCAGTACCATGGTTTGAAGGCTTGCATCTGGGCTAATGCCAATGCCTGACATGTACAGAGGTGTGATCCTGAATTTGGTGGTTTCAGGTAGGGAAGCTGGTCCATGGACCATCAGTGAAGTGGTCTCTGGAATCTTTCCTAACCATGCAGTAGAGGGTTAAAGAAGTTTGAAACCGTGAATTTAGGGTTTAGGAGGCTGAGACATGAAGATGGTCCATTGAGGGGGAGAGATGGGGGAATTGTTTCTTCTTCCAAACAATCTGCAGAATGAAAGAACTGTAAAGCTGGATAACTACTAGTTAATATTGTGCCTCTATATGCCCAGAGCAGTTCATGTCATGCAGTTTGGAACATGTATGGTGTATGATTGCCTTCTCTGGATAATCAGGTTCTCCAACGAGTGGTATTTTAGGACAGGGGCTCTTAATTTTATTTTCACGTCATGACCCCCTTTTTCCTATCAGGACCCCCTCAACTCCCCCTGAAACTAGCTTACATCTAGCCAGGAACCCCCTTCCCATTTAGCAATATGGGTAGCGTGACCATATTTCCCTATGCTGAATATGGGACACCTGGTAAAATTACTCATATTCAAGCAAGTTCAACAGCAATCAGTCAGAACTATGCAGTACAAATGTTCAAATTAACATCAAATTGACTGAGCCTCTGTTAAAAAGAAAGACTACGTAGTTGGATTATTTTTATTTACCTTGTTATCTTTAAGGCTTTAGGATTCACATAGGGAGAGGTGACACACACACACTCCCGTACACCTCTCTCACATGGGGGGGGTGACCAACCGACCCTCGCCTCCCTGCCCTGTGCTCTCTGCCCTCCATGCCTGGCTGGCTGGGCCCCCCGGATGGACCTGCCTCTCATGGTACCTGGTGCTGCATCCTCCTGAGGCAACGTGGGGGGCATGGGTGGCGGGTGAAGCCCCCCTTTGGGGAGGCTAGCCCCTGGCTCTGCCCCTTCTGCCCATGCCCTCCCCACAGCCATAACCCGAAGAACCCCTGCCCCCCCCGGCGGCCAGAGCCACAACCCCCCCCGCGCCCAGAGCACCCCCCCCTCAGCTACAGGAGCCCCTGGCAGGCCGAATCCCTGAGCATCCCCCCCTGTCAGCCAGAGAGCCCCAGGCTGGCCGAAGCACCGAGCGCCCTCCCACCTGCCCGGAGGAGCCCCAGGCCAGCCGCACTGTGCCTCCCCTCCCCGGACCCAATCCACCCAGGGGAAAAGCGTCTGTTAGAAGACGCTTTTGATATGCCCCCTTCAGGTTCCATGATGCTTTTGATATGCCCCATGAGGCGGCAGTATGTGCCTCCTCAGCCACCCCAGAACCTGCCTGGGGCATAATAAAGCAAAAACTTTGCTGCCAAACCCCGTAACCAGGGGGCACACTGGGTTGAATTCCCCCCCCCCACCCCGCCAGATTTTTGCCAGGGTTCATGCCAGAATGTGGCCAGCAGCAGCCTTTCAGCACTCTGTGGGAGGGAAAGGATGGAATCTGCTTCCCGCCAGAGGAGGAAGGGATGACCTGGGATGTCTTTTGCAGAGCTTTCCCCCCGCCCCTCGGCTAATGGCAGCTTCTCCCTTCCTGCCCACACAGTGTCAAAAGGCAGCTAACACCTCCAGGCTGCTGCTGGCCACCGACATAACCCAGCCCCCTCCTGTCCCCTGGCTACAGCATGGGCAGGAAGGGGTTAAGCCCTAAGGATGCATTGGGCACCTGGGCTCAGGGAACCTGACTGCAGGGGCTTCAGTGAGGGGGCCAGAGAGGTGGCTCACCAGAGGAGGGTGCTTAGGGGATGGAGCAGCCCCACACTCCCTGGGGGCAAGACCTAGTATGGAGGGCAGATGAAGAGGGTGCTAGACCCCTGCCCGGTGGGCTGCTGTGGAGCCTGCAGGACCAGGGTGTGAACAGGCTGGAAATCACTTCCCTCCGCCCCACCACTCCAGAGCTTAGCTGAGAGGCAGAGAGTCTTCCTCATGCGAGTGCTGTGTGGGACTTTGGCACACATGGGGCTCGGCTCCTCCTGGCCAGCGCCCCGGGACGCCGGCCCAGCCAGAGGCAGTGGGGGAAGGAAGGAGCCTGCAGGCCAGGCTGTTGGTGAGCTGAGCGCTCTGACTGGGGGTTGGTTCTCCACACAGCGCTGGGAGTGGGACGCACCCAGCCAAGGGGGATATGGCGCAGCAGTGGGCTTGGGAGGCAAAGGGGCAAAGCAGGGAGAGGACAGGAGAGGGAGAGCACGTAAAGTGCCAATGGGTGGGCAGCAGAGGCGATATGTCTGTTTGCTTAATGGAGCAGTGAATTTTGTAGGTAGGTCTTCCACATGCTAGACATTTGTGCATACTATACAGTTGGGCATGTTGGTATATTGGTACCTATCTATATAGCTTTTTTGAGGATACATGGCTTTCCCTACCTGACAGCCAGAATTTGGGTCAAAGTATTTTATAAACTTTGATTTTGTAGACATAGGGAGAAATCTTTGCCCCACTGAAATCAATGGGAGTTTTCCCAGTGGTTCCAGTGGGGCCAGAATTTCACCCCCACTGTTTACATTTTAGCCCCCTTCGAATTAAATTGTGAGATGAAAACATTTTCCCTTTAATGATCTAACCTGCTGAGATTGGTGACTAAAGGATAGAAGTTATCACTGGTCAGTTTTACTGCATATTTTGTATCCTATTCAGTATCTCAAATGCCTCTGCTTGGATTATATTCATTCAGGCGAGTTGGGCTGCACTTTCTATTAACATTTGTCATGAATTGTGTGTTATATTCACACTAACAGTAACTTCAAATAAATGAGATTGTTTTCCCCCCCTTTACATGACAATTAAGCATGGAACAACAAGAAATACCCCTTTTGGTGTTTATCAGGATTAGCCATGTGGTCAAGAACAGATTTATGTGGGTGTTAATTCGTTTTTGAGTCTCCCTGAATAATGATAAAATGGTGGCATGAAAGAGAACTGCTACATTTATTTAGGTTGGTCTCTGCTTTCACAGCTGTCCTCCTCTAATCCTCCTTTTCCTATTGTAAAAAAACAACCCCCCCCCCCCGTATATTGTTTTATAGAGAAAAAAGGAGAATAAAAAATGGTGACCGCAGAAGAAACAAATTGTGTAAAGTATAATTCACACATTAAGTGAACGATCTTAAACCAATTAAGTCTTTTCAGAAGCAATATATGTACGTAATAGACAAATATATGAAATATAGAATTGTTCCGAGCTTGAGAAGCCCTTACACTCAACTTGATGGCATTTCTATGTTTGGGTGGAATGCAATCACTTTTGAATGCTGCATCTGATCAATTCCAAATTTTCAGGGAGTATTCTTGGCATTAATGGGCAGAATTGTGTTGATTTCAGTGAAAATTGGAAAAATCAAAAGCAGGCAATGGTGGACTCATAGAGTCCCTGGTTTCTGGTTAGTAGAGCCACACCTTCAGCCACCTCTATAATTGTCTATACATCAAAGAACCAGATGATTGCAGAAATTAACAGATTCCAGCATAACAATACCCTTAATTTTAGCTCTGCCCATGTGCCAATTGATCTTAAAATGTTGACATCCTGAAAGAGAAAGAAAAGAAGGAAGAATAAGAATGGTGGGAGAAAATTGGTGCACACACACAGCCCCTGGCATGGGGGGAAAATGAGGGACTCTGGGAAGGGGAGGAGAGCCAAATGGGGGGGGGGGCAATGCTCCTGCAAAGACAGAAAAGGGGGGCACACAGAAGCCCTGGTGGGGGAGGGAGAATCAGGGATCTGGCAATGGGGTACACACAGAGCGCCTGGCAGAGTGGAGAATGGGGGACACACAGAGATGGGGTGGGAAGTTTGCAGTGAGTTCCTGAAATAGAGGCAGATGGGAGCTTGTGAGGGAAATGGAGAGATGCAGGGAGCCCCCAGTGTGTTCAATAAGCTCAGCCTACAGAAGCAATAAAGTGTGTGATCCCCTAGTATATACATATATCTATAGCCATAGACAGCTAAAGATATAATTATGAGTATATCTTTAGTTAGTGTTGTTCTGGGAGGAGTAAGTGTTTGGAGCGGAGGACTTAGAGTGATGGATTCTCTACCTGGCTTTGATACTGACTTGCTAGGTGACCCGGGATAAGTCACTCAGGGCATGTCTACGGTGCGCACTAAGCCCATGCTCTGACTCAGGTTTGAGCTCAAGTCCCTGTTCCATCCACACACAAATCAGTCTGACTCAGGTCAGTGAGCACTCAGGACCCAGGTCATAGGACACAGCTAGGGGGTTTGGTCAGAAGCCGAGTTCTTCTGTGACTCGAGTCCAAGTCCTGTCATTTTGCAGTGCAAGCCACAGACTGAGCCAGAAGGTCTGTGTAGTGCAGTATGGATGTATTAGCATGGCTGTGAAACCTGGGTCTAACAAGCGTAAGCCCAGGTTTACAACGCAGTATGGACACTCAAGTGCAGGCTTCGAAATACTGAGTCCACAAGCCCAGGTCCCACAGCCCTGGGTTTACAATGCAGTGTAGACATTCTCTTACTGCTTGTTTACATGAGAAAATTGTATCAATTTAACTAAATTGTTTTAGTCCTCCTGTGTGAACATGGTTATTTTGGTTTAAGAGAGCCTTATATCAATTTAACTCAAGTCAATTCCTTACTGACTTAACCTACATTGATAAGTGTTGTTTACTACTTCTCATAACTCGGAGTCACCAAATGAAATTAATAGGCAGCAGGTTTAAAACAAATAAAAGGAAGTATTTCTTCACACAACGCACAGTCAACCTGTGGAACTCCTTGCCAGAGGATGTTGTGAAGGCCAAGACCATAACAGGGTTCAAAAAAGAACTAGATAAATTCATGGAGGATAGGTCCATCAATGGCTATTTGCCAGGATGGGCAGGAATGGTGTCCCTAGCCTCTGTTTGCCAGAAGCTGGGAATGAGTGACAGGGGATGGATCACTTGATGACTACCTGTTCTGTTCATTCCCTCTGGGGCACCTGGCACTGTCCACTGTCAGAAGACAGGATACTGGGCTAGATGGACCTTTGGTCTGACCCAGTAGGGCCATTCTTATGTTCTTTTAAGGCACTGTTCAACTGAAACAAGAATGTCCATACAGTCTATACAATTTTACTGTCCTTCAAGTGATTATAACCCAGGGGCCTGATTCTGATCTGATTTACAAATGTGTAGTGAAGAATAACTTCAGTGAAAGCAGTCAAGTTATGCCATTGTGAATCCAGTGTGAAAGAGATCAGAATCTGGCATCAATACATAAAACAGTCATGATCAATACGTATATGCTGAGAATGCTAACGATTCGCTCATCACTTTAATTCCTTTGGGGTTTTTTTTGAGCTGTCCAGCAGAGAGACGGTGATCTAAAAATCTACATTTTATATTTTGTGTGTTATCCACTATAATTTATGCATAATTTAAAAATAATGTTACTTTAAAAATTTAGCCTCCTTGGTCATTTTGTACCGTAACTATAACTTCCTCAGCATTTTCTACTCTTTATCCTTCTACTTCTTCCCCACGCTAAAATTATTTCCCAAGCAGGTTTTATTAAGTGAGATGAGACACTTTCATTAGCATCTATTAGAGTCTTGTATAAACTAGATGCCTGTTGGGCATTAAATCTGATTCTTAGTATAACTTCGTGTGAATAATGCTTGATTAATCCAATCAATCAAATGTTTTAAATAATCATGAAAAGCAGTAGTTTCTTTAGAACCTCTTAGTCTATAGAAGGAGCTTGTATCTGAGAGTGCACCAATCACACACACAACACACAGGTACAAGATACTTTTAGAAATCAGAGCTTGGGAGAATATCATTTATAAGGCAGTTGGCTTCATGTTTTGAGCAGACTAAGCATGTGGTGAAATGTCAGAACACTAAGGGTGAAGAATTCTGACACTGTAGATATAATACAAATTTATTTTTACCTGGTGTTAATTGTCTGCTTTCTCCTTGGATAACTTTAGAGATGGTATTACTTTTTGCAGTGGTTCTCTCTTCCTCATCCACCTCTGTCTTCCTCATTTCCCCTCTGCCCCTATCTTTTTCCTTTTGATTACATTGTATAGCATGTAAGTCTTTCCTGTGATTTGTCTCTGTCTTATAACTGATGTCTTGTATAATTTGTCTTTGCTTGGTACGTTTTATGTCCGGTGTAAGTATTTATGTTTGGCTGGTTAGCTGTCACTGCAGAAGGAGAGTCAGTTATAGAAATATTATGACACTCCTATATGAACTGATTGTACCTGTCAGACTTCTGGCTCTTACATTTGTAATCTATATATCAGCACTGTGTTTTTATTTTTAATTTTCTAGGTTTATTTAATAAAAACGTATATAAAATTAATATTTTCTAAGCATTGAGAAAGCCATGTTTGTCATCCTCAGATAGGTCAGCTATATTAAGGAGACCTATATTAAGGAGACCTTTTTGTGTCCAACTCAACCACTGAAGCCTAACAACATTCAATTTAATACATGAGTTGTTCCAAATACTGTGTGTGTCTTTTGATTCAGACCTGCCACAGAGCCCAC
>NW_020698224.1:431-2440 GCF_002925995.2 Terrapene triunguis | reverse complement strand
GAGGGTCCGCCCCTTGCCTGCCTGTCTCGGTGGGCCATGGGGCCGTGCCAGGGGCCCCAACGGGGGATGACCAAAAGCCAGTGACCCCACCCCTCATACGCTAAGAGAAGAGCTGGGGGAGTTTTTAGAAGGCTTCCGTGGCTCCCGCAATAAGGTGCCGCTCGCTCTCCAGCGATGGGGGGATTTCCACCAGATCCTCCGGGCCGCGAGGGCCCTCATGGGGGAGGGTAAAAGGACCGGGAAGCAGGGCGCCGTGGCTTACCAGCGGGTCCGTAGCTTCCGTGACTCTTTGCTCACCTTCGGGGTGGGTCACGGTTTGCTGCGTGGCCCAATGGGGGCCATGAGCGTCCCTGCCGACGAGGATCCCCCCCCCCCAGCCCTCCTCATGCCACCTATCACTTTTGCAACATTGAATACCCGGGGCTGTAGGGTGGGTCTCCGCAGATGCCAGGTGCTCTCCTTCCTTCAGGAAGGGGGGTACTCTGTGGTTTTCCTGCAGGAGACCCACACGGATCCGGCCGCCGAAGACAGCTGGTGGCTGGAGTGGAGGGACAGGGTCTATTTTAGCCATTTCACAGTTCATACAGCTGGAGTGGCTACCCTGTTCTCCCCCGACCTACGGCCCGAGGTGCTGGGGGTTGCCGAGGTTGTGCCGGGCCGCCTGCTGCACCTCCGGGTCCACATGGAGGGGCTTGTGATCAACCTTGTCAACGTCTATGCCCCGACATCGGGCCCGGAGCAGTTGATTTTTTATCAGCAGGCGTCCGCCTTCCTCGGCTCCTTGGATCCTCGTGAGTGCCTGGTCCTGGGCGGGGACTTCAATGCTACCCTCGAGGAGAGGGACCGCTCGGGGACCAAGCAGTGCCCGGCCGCCGCGGACGTCCTCCGGGAGATTGTCGAACATCACTCCCTGGTGGACGTCTGGCGCGACCACCACCCGGATGATGTCTCCACGTTCACCTATGTCCGGGTGGAAGCCCATCGGTCGTGCCACTCCCAGTTGGACCGCATTTACTTGTCACGCTTCCATCTTTCACGGGCCCACTCCTCCGACGTCAGGCCGGCACCTTTTTCGGATCACCATCTAGTCACCGTGACGGCCTCTCTCTGTGCGGAGAGGCCGGGGCCGGCCTATTGGCATTTTAACAAGAGTTTGCTGGAGGATGTGGGCTTCGTGGCATCCTTCCGGGAGTTCTGGCTGGTCTGGCGAGGGCAGCGGTGTGCCTTTCCCTCGGCGCGGCGATGGTGGGACCTAGGAAAGGTGCGCGCCCGGCTCTTCTGCCGCGACTACACCCAGGGCGCCAGCTGACGGAGGGTTGCGGCGATAGAGCAGTTGGAACGGGAGGTCTTAGAGCTAGAGAGGCGTCTGGCCGCCAGCCCTGAGGATCCATCCCTTTGCGGAGCGTGCCGGGAGAAGCGGGAGGAGCTCCGGGCCCTCGACGATCATCGGGCCCGGGGTGCTTTTGTTCGATCCCGCATCCGCCTCCTTCGGGAGATGGATCGCGGCTCCCGCTTCTTCTACGCCCTGGAGAAAAGGAGGGGGGCCAAGAGGCACGTCACCTTCCTTCTGGCGGAGGACGGCACCTCCCTCACGGATCCGGTGGAGATGTGCGAGAGGGCCAGGACCTTCTACGCACACCTTTTCTCCCCGGATCCAACCGACCCTACCGCTTGCAGAGTGCTCTGGGACGGACTCCCTACGGTCAGCGCGGGTGACCGGGACCGGCTAGAGTTGTCTCTCTCTCTGGCCGAGTTCTTGGAAGCCCTCCACCGCATGCCCACCAATAAATCTCCGGGCATGGATGGGCTGACCGTGGAGTTCTACCGCGTGTTCTGGGACGTCCTCAGCCCGGACCTAGTCACCCTCTGGGCCGAGGCCTTGCGGAGCGGGGTCCTCCCTCTTTCGTGCAGGTGAGCCATGCTCGCCTTATTGCCGAAGAAGGGGGACCTCCGCGACTTACAGAATTAACGTCCTGTCTCGCTCCTCAGCACGGACTACAAAATCGTGG
>NW_020698224.1:0-331 GCF_002925995.2 Terrapene triunguis | reverse complement strand
AAATCTCCGGGCATGGATGGGCTGACCGTGGAGTTCTACCGCGTGTTCTGGGACGTCCTCAGCCCGGACCTAGTCACCCTCTGGGCCGAGGCCTTGCGGAGCGGGGTCCTCCCTCTTTCGTGCAGGTGAGCCATGCTCGCCTTATTGCCGAAGAAGGGGGACCTCCGCGACTTACGAAATTGGCGTCCCGTCTCGCTCCTCAGCACGGACTACAAAATCGTAGCCAAGGCCATCGTGCTGCAGCTGGGGTCCGTGCTGGAGGATGTGATCCACCCAGACCAGACCTACACCGTCTCGGGCCGTAGCATCTTTGATAACCTCTAGTTGGTCC
>NW_020698223.1:0-6480 GCF_002925995.2 Terrapene triunguis | reverse complement strand
TGCAGAGCCCTGCTCAGGAGCAGCGTCCGCCATCTTAGCTGTTGCCTTCCCAGCAACCACGCTGCATGAACCCACCACACCCCAGGACAGAGGCAGCGTCAGTCCCACCGAGAGACCAGCCAAGCTGGGGGCATTCCCCAGAGCTCAGCATTGGGGCCAGGCTCTCTGGAGTCCTAGACAGCGGGGGGGGGAGGGCAGGGCCCAGGGGCCCTGCCTGGGGAGGGAAGATAAAGGAGCTGTTCTTCAGTGCAGCCTCCCAACCTCAGGACACTTTGCGGGGATTGTCCAGCCCACATGCAATGGGCCCTGGCTGGATATGGGGACACCAGCTGCCAGTGGAGAATTGAACCTGGGGCCTTCGGCACAGAAAGCACAAGCCCGGACTGCTCAAGCTGAAGGAGCAACTCCGTATGGTGCTTGAGAGAGTGAACCGTTAGGACCTGCCACTAGAGGGAGCTGTGAGCACATGCACTAAGGGTATGTCTACACTACGGGATTAATCCGAATTTAGATAATTCGAATTTGGGAAACAGGTTGTATAAATTCGATTGTGCGCGGCCACACTAAGCACATTAATTCGGTTTTTAACCACATTAATTCGGTGGTGTGCGGCCACACTACCCCATTTATTTTAATCACATTAATTCGGTGGTGTGCGGCCACACTAACCCTAATTCGAATTAACAAAATCGATTTTGGCGCTACTCCGCTCGTCGAGATGGAGTACAGAAATCGATTTAAAGCGCCCTTTAATTCGAACTAAATGGCTCTGTTGTGTGGACGGGTGAAGGGTTAATTCGAATTAATGCTGCTAAATCCGAATTAATCCCGTAGTGTAGACCAGGCCTAAGCCAGCCTTCTCTCCCACCCCCAGTGCCCAGCCCCAACACCCCTGACCTGGTCGATCCAGGGCCCCAGGTTGGGCGAGCACTCGTACAGACACGTGTCCTGGATAAAGTGCTGCTTGCACTTCTCTGGCATCACCCCGCAGTGGTTCCAGTTGAAGTTGTACAGGTAGGACTGGTCCTGGTGAGCCCCTGTGCTGGTCTCGGCCGTGCAGCAGGCGTGGTCTTTCCAAGGGGCACACTGCGAACACAGTGAGAGACGGGTACGCAGGGGACTCCGGCAGCTCGCCCGGGGGGCAGACAGGATGCTGTGGATGCAACTGCATCACCAGCCTCCAGTGGTGCCTAGTGGGACTGCTCTGGTATCAGAGCACTAGTAGGGCTATGGCTAAGGACCAGGGATTGAAGGGCTGAGATGCTTTTTTGCAGAGTGCTTGAGATCTGTAAGACTACAAAATGCTGTGAAGTGGGGAAGCTACAGACTGGGGGCAGGAGGGGCAGCCACCGAGCTGATAAATGACGTTTGATTAGGGCCTCCAGATCTATCCCCTTCCCCCAATTGTGATCTCCTCTGTGGGATGCTGGGTAAGTGGGGATGGGGGAAAAAGGTGCGAAGAGGAGACAGACTGAATTCATCCAAATGAAAAAGCCTCCTAGTGACAAGGCACCACTTCAACATGAGGCTCAAGTTGAGAAATGTGGGACTAGAAATCTGAACTAAGTTAGATTGTTGGTAACAGGTCTAGCCAGTGAGCAAAACGGGATGGGCTGCCCCTGCACTTTTGGGGACACACACGAAGATCAGACCAACTGCTGGCTGGGGGGGGGGGGGGGAAGAAAAGGATAGGAGGGACATAGCTGCCTCCCCCACCTTCTCCTGCAATCCACTGGGACACCTTCCTCATCCTGATCCCAGAAGATCTTCTTACTAGCCTGGGCTAGACAGCAAGACCCCCTGACATTGCCACCTTCACTGGCTCCAGCTCACTCCCAACTTTGGTTCCTGCTGTCATCCTGCCCCTCCACTCCCCAGGACGTCACTTTCCTCAACCTTTGGCCAGCTTTCCTCTCTCCCTCCCTTTTGCCTTCTGTTTAAGAGTCTGGCTTTGCCCACCAAGCCTATATCCTGCAGCACTGCTGGGAGCCTGTGACCAGAAAGGCAGCACCTGCTGGGGAGGCAGATTTGCTGGGTTTTGGAACAGCTGATCAGACCCAGCTCTAGCTTTTTTGCCGCCCCAAGCAACAACCAACAACCAAACACATACAGCCTTGGGAGCGTGTGGAGGGCGGTCAAGGCGGCTCGCAGGGGGTGAAGTGCGGCGCCCGCCCGCTCCCTCCGCCCATGGGCAGCCCAGCGCTGCAGCCCGCTCACAGCCAGGCGAGATGTGCTCCCCCTCTGGCCTTGGGGTGCCTCTCCTAGCCAGGCAGGCAGAACCCCGGGGGCTGCAGGAGGTGCTGGCTCAGCCGCTCCTTTAAAGGCGGCTCGACTGGGCCAGGCCTAGAGTGGCGCAGGCCAGTGCAGGCGGGGGGGAGTGGCGTGTCCTGGGGAGTCCAGCGGCACGGTGAGCGGCGGGGATCACTAGTTCCTGCCCCCCCCCCCCTCGGGATGGGGTCCGTGCCTCTGCAGGGCTGGGCTGGGCCTGGCAGAGTGCTGACCGGGGGCTCCGAAACTGCCGACCGGGCTGCCAAAGCAAAAAACCATGGCAGGGCGGCCAGAATGTGCCACCCTAAGATTGGCCGGAATACCACCCCTTACAACGTGCCACCCCAGGCATTTGCTTTCTCATTTGGTGCCTGGAGCCGGCCCTGATCAGACCACATACTGGGCCAGTTTCTCCAGCAGTAAGGTTGCAGAGAGGATAGGCAGCATCTGTATCTGGTGCTGACTCTGATGAGCTTTTCTCTGCCCCTGCATGTATTGGTCTGGTTTTGTCTTCTAGGAAATATAATCTGGAGCTGTTAAGTCAGATCACTTCTATTAACCCCTCTTCTCTCAAAAAGAGGGTTACCTCGATCTCCTATCTGCCAGACAGCAGGGGAGAGGCACTGCCTTCTAAAAAACTCTACAGCAAAAGCTAATGGGAACAAGGAATTGTATCAAAACTCAAGCCTTACTCAATATTGTGTTTCAAATGAGTGTTGCCACCTGTCTAGTTTTCACCCAGACAATCTGGGTTTTGGCTTGTGTGTGAAATGGCACCCGGACAAACCCTGACTTTTTTTTGTTTGTTTTTTTAATTGGCAGGGGGAGAGCAGAGTAGGGGCAGGGCCTCAGGGGTGCAGTTACCAGCCATAAGAAAGATGGGAACCCTCTTTCAAATGCTGTTTTTCCTTCATTATATATAAGATCTTTGTAATGGGGCTGTCACCATGGCCCTAAGCAAGCTGACATCTTTGTCCTGAGCCCCAAACCACATTTAAAATTGTTATACAGCGACAGTGCCATGTTAACACCCAGGGGCTGGAACAGTTGTGTAGCGGGGCTGAGCGCCATTGAACCAAACTGTAAGCCCTGTGTATGATGGAAACCACTTCAAGCCAGGGGGTGCTGCAGACTTCACCCCCCCCCCCCCCCCAGTTCTAGCACCTGTGTTAACACAGGATACTTGGGCCAGTTTATTCTAGTGAAATTAACAGGGACATAGCCAAGTCCACCCACAGAATCAGTAGCAGAGCTGGGATGGCAGCACAGGAGTCCTGGCTCCCCAGCCCGAGCCCTTCCCTAGGGCATCAGCAAGGGACAGGCCTCTTTTCAGAAGGGTGAAGTAGCCCGGTTTGCAGGGCTTGCTTTGCTGCTGCCAGAGACAGGGCCAGCTCTAGGTTTTTTGCCACCCCAAAACCAAAAAACCCAAGGCCGCCGCCCCTGAAATTGTGCCACCCCACGCACATGCTTGGTTTGCTGGTGCTTAGAGCCAGCCCTGGCCAGAGAGCTGGGTCTCCTTGCCAGCCCAAGGATGTTGGCGCCACGACCCAACCTGCTTCAGCCTCCTAGAGGTGAGAGAGAAACCGCACTTCTTGGTGCGTTGCCAACACCTCCAGCTCCCTGCACGGCAGTCCTCCACGGCCCCAGAGAACCCGGCGTAAGGAACAAGCCTGCACTGGAAGGGACGGCAGGCCCAGGTGACTCAGTTACTCCTCACCCAAAGCTCCAAGTGATTGGGGATGGGACAGACGTGTGTCAGTAGGACAAGACCGTACCTGGCCATGCAGCACCCCCTCCGGGCCTGGCTTGGTTTTGTGGTGCTTGGCGTCCATGCACACGTTCAGCACAGATTCCTTTGCAGCACTGGCCATGCAGGCAGCCAAGAGCCCCAGCACGGCCCACCGCGCTGCCATCTCCCTGCGACCAGAGCGAGGGGGGGTGGGGGGGGTGGAAGAGAAGGCACATTAGTGCAGCTGCCCAGATATGGCCTGGCTGCCTTTATGGGCACTACTTGTGTGCCTAGCTCCCAGCGCAGAGGGGATCCCCAGGCAAGAGCATCCGGACTGGGCTGCTACTGCAACCGGTGCTTTGCAGAGAGCCATGAGAGAGACACCACAAAGCCTCCTGCTCTGCTGGCAGCTTTTACCCGCTAAATATCCCACCTAGGCACATGGGCAGCAAGTTCTAAGGGCCCATGGTACCTGGGCACCAGGACTATTCCTGGCCCGGAGCCCAGCTCCAGCCATGTCTGAGGCTGGGTCTCTATCAGCCCTGCCTTCCGTCCCTGGACATTCCCCCTGCATGTCCCCTGGGCAATTTAATACAGTCCCCCCACTCACCACTGGCAATGCAGGGGAGCGGAGCAGCTTCCTGCCTGCTCACTCCACATGGCTGCAGGCCTCTGGGCACAGGGGTGGGTGGGGGGGGGGGGTGTCTGTGTCTACACACGCAGCTCCTGCCCCAAGCACCCCTGCAGCCAATAGGAAGCTGCGGGGGCAGTGCCTGGGGGTAGCAGCACATGGAGGCCCCCTGGCCAACCCTGCCTAGGAGCCCCAGGTAAGTGTCATACCCCCACCCAGAGCCTGCACCCCAATCTCCAGCCCAGGGCCTGCACCCCAGACCTCCTCCCCCCGACCCAAACTCCCTCCCAGAGCCTTAGGCAGTTGCAGGGGCAGACTCTGGGCACCACCATAATTTATACCAACTTGCTGTCCCTACATGAGAGGGGCCACAAAGCCTCCTGCTCTACAGCAGCTTTTACCCTCTAAACATCCCACCTAGGCACCAATGGGGCAGGCACTGCCCCAAACCCTGACCCCAGCTTGACTAGTTTACCTAGGGTTACCATCCGTCCGTATTTCCCCAGACATGTCCGGCTTTTTTGTCTTTAAATAGCCGTCCAGGAGGAATTGGTAATAAGGTTAAAAGGTCTGAGATTTTTCCCCCTCCCCTCCCTTCCATGCAGAGTGCAGCGTGGCTGATTGGGCGGCTGGGCCCGATTGAGCCGCTTCCATTGGCATCCAGCAGCCAGAGCCCCTCCCCTGCTCCCCCCGCTGCCTCAGCACTCTGCGGGGGGCAGCCCGGCAGCATTTTGCCTCCATGTGGAGCCAGCATCTGACCAGCATGGTAAGGGGAGTCCCGGGGGGCAGTCAGGGAGCAGGGGGAGGGTTGGATGGGTCGGGTGTTCTGGGGGTCCTGTCAGGGGGCAGGGAGCGGTTGGATAGGGCATATGAGTCCCAGGGGGTCTGTCTGGGGGTGGGGGTGTGAATAAGGGTCAGGGCAGTCAGAGGACAGGTAGGGTCCTAGGGGCTCAGTTAGGGTGGGGGGGTTCTCAGGAGGAGGCAATCGAGGGACAAGAAGCAAGGGGGGTTGGGGGTTCTGAGGGAGGCAATCAGGGGGTGGGAAGTGGGAGGGAGTGGATGGGGCAGGAGCAGGGCTCCCGTGTCCTCTTTTGTGATTGTGGAAATATGGTAACCCTAGTTTACCTTGCAAGGGGCTCTGAGCAGAGCTCCAATGTCTTGCCTTGGTGTGCTGGTTTCCAACCTAGCTAGGAGCTCCCCTCCACCCTACAGCCACCCATAGGTGCATTCATGCCACACCCTTTGTATTAGAGAACGATACAGAGCCAGACACTGGCTACTGGTTGCCTCATCTGAGCTTTAGCCAGAGAGTCAGCAGTGACCACTGAGCTTGACCCTGGCCAGCCAACTCCACTAACCCCACCAGTGGGCTTCTGTGCATGAATCATAGCATGAGATTAGACTCCCTGATAGCTGTGAGTTCTTCCAACAGGGCATCTGAGGAGGCTAGGTCACAGCCAGCCCTATCTGGTTACTTCCAGTCAGCTGGGGCAGGGTGAACAGACTGGCCAGTTCCAGGCAGCCCAAGGTTGTGCTAGTGTGTATCACAGGCTGCAAGAGCAGACTCCCAACCCACCAACACCTAGTCTCAGGAGATTGACAATCAGTTATTCCTGTTCATTTCAGGTCATTGGACTCTCCCCTCCTCCCCCCCAGACATGGGGCTTTTACAGGCCTTAGTAAAAGGCCTACTGCTAGCTTCCAATTTCTATTTGTTTATCACTGATCCTCCCTCATTCCCTCTTGAGGAATCTCTTGCCCCCCCCCCCCCCATTGGACCAAGTGGTTTCCTCCACCTTCTAGTATTATCCTGTAAACACAGATATAAGGTTCCACTGCTGCAGTTTTTATA
>NW_020698222.1:0-2660 GCF_002925995.2 Terrapene triunguis | reverse complement strand
TGCAAATATGTTAAGACTTTCCCCTTCCACTGAAGTGCAGTGATAGGGGAGAATATGATAATCACTAACTAGATAGAAGCAGGGTGAAGTCAGGATTGCGGGAAAGGTGTATTTGCATTGCAAGAGAATGTTAAGGTGAGGAGGAATGGTTGGAGCTGGTTGTTGGTCAGAAAATGCCCAGGGTGAGAGAGAATGTAGTTCTTCCTTACAATGACTGCAGAGAATATATTGTTATGTGTTTATCTTTTTAGAAATGTGGTAACCATATTGTCTACACCCAAAGGCCTGCACAAACTTGGACATGCACCCTCCCCAATATACATACAGATAAAGAAGTGAAGAAATCCCAATACTCACTCAGAGGTAGAGGGTCCGAAACTTTTCTCATTCTCAAACAACTGAGCCTCGGGGAGTACAGGGGCAGGCAAGAGAGTGTCACTGAGCCAGCGACGCCATGGTGGAGTATTGATCCTAAAATAACATGAATGGAAAGGAAATATGAGTATCAGGAAAGGAATTCTCTCCTGTTTCTCCTGCCTCCTCATATACCATAATTTACATTAATAACACTGAATGATCCCACGGCCTGGTAAAATCCATGTTAATGTGACTTTCTTCCATCCTCTAATAAAATCTCTATTGTTTCATCAACAGAAATTTCAAATCAATTTGGGGAACTGGGCTCCCGCAGACTCCTAAATTCTCATATCAGCTAAATGGGCAAGAGAGAGGAAAAGCAGTGAGCCCCATGACTCCCTAATCCCTATATGGCCATCAGCTGTCTCACCATGTGCTTTATTGCATCAGCCATTCTTCTTGGTCTTGGTCACTACCAAAGGAGAAAATAAACTCCATTGAATCAGGGATGGAGTGTTCCATTACTCACGGGCAAAGGATTTTAGGGAATAATCTCTTTACAAGCGATTGAGATCTTTGGAGGAGCTCTCAGTTGCCCCTTCCCCAAACTACACTGTAGAAATACCTTTGTAAGTACGTTGTCCTCTTAGTAGAGCTGTTCCTCACCCCCTGCCTACCCTACAGTCCCAGTGAAATACAGAGAGCAAAGTTGAGATCACACTAAACATGTGACTGCTGCATTTTCTGTTCCTAATTCCTTTCTTTTCTCACTCTTGAGAGCATCATAAACTAGAAAAATGGGTCCCAAGCTCCAGATGTGGGCATTCCCAGACTTTGCCGGGGTCCAGGCAGGACACACACCCCTGGCGAAGGAAGAGGTTTTTGAACAGTGCTGCATCCACATTTTCAGAAAGATGGGGGCCCTGTTCCATACATGTACCTGAAACCCTGCAGCCCCCAAAGTACTCTAACCTAGGGCAAGGAGTATGCTCATGGCCAGAATTACCTGATCAAGGATGGATCTATCTTTTTAAAAGGTGAGGAGGCTGGATTTGGGAAGACAAAGTAAGTTAGGGGCCCAAACATAGCTCCCAATTTGCTGTGGACCCTTGGTCTGGCCCTTGATGGAGCCTTCATCCTAAATTAAATGGAAACAACAAAACGTTAGGAATGGGTAGGGCACTGGGAGGAGTCTATCGATTTAGGGTTGGAATACACAGTCTGTTTATTATTCTGTTCCTCTGTGTAAAATGACAGACAATATCCCAATGAGTTCCTAATAAGAGTATTTTACCAATAACCAAAGCAATTTATGAACTGTGGGTTTAAGGAATGCTGTGAACAGTAGAGGAGCTAAAGGATTGCTGACTCCAGCATTGAGCAGGAAACCTGATTTAAAAGGGTGGCTTAATGAGTTTTTGAGGCACCTAAAACTATTATTTTAGGAAGGGATCTCTGAGAGGAACCCAGACATTTAACCACTCAACTGTTAGGGGGTTCAGAAGGAGACATGCAACACTATACACTAAGCAGAGCTGCCTGCAGGATTATGTGTGAAGCTGTCAGTGGCCTACATGGTATTCTGAGGCTTTTTGGCTACACTATGTGGCTCAAACTCAGACCTTTTTCCCTGTCACTCCCCCCCCCACACAAACACATACACTCTGTCACTCTGTACAGTGTGTACAATGTAAAACTTTTCTTATCTTCTTACCAAGAATCCACCCTTGACCTTAGGTACTCCATCCTCCACGAATGGGTTCTGAGATCTTAACTGAATACAAATAGAGAAATTTATATTAGACATTAGGGAAATCTTCCATGCATTTAAAGAGAGATGATCGGACAATGGGAGTATCTTGTCTTCTGAAAGTGACCAGTGCCAGATCCTTCAGAAGGAATGAACATTACTGGGCATTACTAGAGGGTCCGGTCTGTTTGAGGAAACTTTCATAAATCCCAAAGAACTGAGCCTCGGGGAGTACAGGGGCAGGCAAGGGAGAGTCACTGATCAAGTGACGCCATGCTGGAGTATTCATCCTAAAATAACATGAATGGAAAGGAAATATGAGTATCAGGAAAGGAATTCTCTCCTGCCTCCTGATATACCATAATTTACATTAATAACACTGAATGATCTCACGGCCTTGTAAAATCAGTGTATTTGTATTGCAAGAGAATGTTAACGTGAGGAGGAATGGTTGGAGCTGGTTGTTGGTCAGAAAATGCCCAGGGTGAGAGAGAATGTAGTTCTTTCTTACAATGACTGCAGAGAATATATTGTTATGCGTTTATCTTTTTAG
>NW_020698221.1:0-2728 GCF_002925995.2 Terrapene triunguis | reverse complement strand
GGTTCTGTCCACACTGAAGGCTTTTTTGGTGTTGAGAGACTTGAGTTTGTCAGTGCTGGCTTACCTGGCAGTGCAGGAAGTTGCTCCTCCAATATCACCAGACCACACTGGGTCGGTCTCCTCAGCGCAGCATCAAGTATTGCATCAGTCTCCTGCGTTTCAGAGCTCTCATCTGATGGTACCGTCAAGAGGAAAGCCGATGACAATGACCTCTCTTCATATCAGCACCAGTCCCTGAGTCATTTTTGGAGTCAGAGGTTGGCTGGGCCCAGTACCAAGCACAAGGAAGTGGATCCTGGGGATCCAGCCATCTGATTATCAGAGGAGGTTTTGCCCTTAACCTGCATTGGCCTCATCCTCCTCTTCCCTAGATGAAATAGTTCCCTTGGGAATCACCACACCCCTACCTAATGACTGAAGAGCTCACCAGGACCTTTAAAAAAGAGTTGCCTTGGCCTTTGATATCCAGGTGGAGAAGGTTAGAGAACTGTCCGATCATCTTATTGGCATTCTGGTGACAACTCACCCATCTCATGTGGTCCTACCAATCAATTAGGTGATTTTAGAGCCCATCAAAACCTTGTGACAAACTCCCTTGCCATTTCCACCCACATCTAAGAGGGCTGATCACATATACTATGTTCTCTCCGAAGACTTGGAACATTTGTATTCCCACTCCCCTCTGGAGTTACTGGTTGTCTTGGCTGCCAACAACAGGGAATTCTATGGGCAACAAGTGGCTACCCCTAAGTCAAAGGATGCCAAAAACTTGACCTGTTTGGCAGAAAAATTGATTAGGGTAGTATGATTATAACATCTGGGACTCTACATTGAAATTTCAGGACAAGCTGCCTGAGGACACTAAGCAAGAGTTTCTTTCACTCGCGGAGGAAGGGAAATTGGTGTCTAGAACTTTTCTCCAGGCCAGTTTAGATGCTGCTCACTCAGCTGCTAGGATCATAGCCTCTGCCATCACTATGTGCAGGTGCTCTTCGCTGCAATCTTTGGGGCTGTCCCAAGAAGTTCACAGGACTATTCAAGGCTTGCCATTTGAAGGGTCTTCCCTCTTCTTGGTGCAGATGGATGATACATTTCATGGCTTAAAGGACTTCTGGGTGACTCTAAAGTCATTATGCATATATACACTGGCCCCGACTAGGAAACACTTTCGTCCTCAGCAGTCTCACCGATACCCAACTCTTGTGCCTTGCCAGGACCTAACAAGGAAAAAGAGTCGGAGTTTTAGGCGCAGGCCAACCTCTTCTTCTACTACAGCAGCTCCTGGTTCATCTAGGCATCCTGGGGGCACTAAACAAACATTTTGATGAGTCGATCAAGGACTCCATACCAGTCTCTATAATCCAACTCTCTCCATACCCTCTGTTTGCAAACTGTGTATCCCACTTCCTAAGTGTTTGGTCCCTAATTACTTCAGACTAATGGGTCTTAAGCACTGTGGAAGTGGAATACATCCTTCATTTTGTTTCTACCCCTTCTTCCCGCCCTCCCTCCCTCCCTCCCTGTCCCTCTTCAAGAACCACTCTCATGATGAGGTCCTCGTCTGGGTGGGAGCCATAGAAGAGTTTCCACAGTGTCACAGAGGGATGGGGTTTTATTCCCACTATTTCCTAATTCTGAAAGCAAAGGGAAGTCTCAGACCAATTTTAGACCTGCATCAACTCAACAGATATCTGAAAAAGATGAAATTTGACATGGTCACGCTGGCTTCCAGTATTCCCTTCTTGGATTCTGGAGACTGGCATGCCACTCTCATCTTAAAGGACACATACTTCCATGTGGCAATTTATCAGTGCCACAGGAAGTATGTCAGGCTTTTGGTAAGCCAATCTCATTACCAGTTCACTGTGCTGCCTTTTGGCATGTCTGCAACTCCTTGGACTTTTTAAAAATGTATAGCAGTGGTGGCTGCATTTCTGAGGAAGTTAGGTGTGCAAATTATAGCAGTGGTGGCTGCATTTCTGAGGAAGTTAGGTGTGCAAATCTATTCCTACCTGGACAACTGGCTTGAGAGAGATCAGCCCAGGGTTCAGGTACTGTCCAGTGTAACTCTTACCTAGGCAATCTTCAATGTGCTGGTGCTGTTAATTAACAGAGAGAAGTGTATCCTCTCCCCAGTTCAGAGAATAGAGTTTATTGGGGCAGGTCTGGACTCTACTCAAGCCAGAGCTTTCCTTCCAAGTCAAGATTTCAGACAAATCCAGTCCATCATTCTGGATCTCAAGGCTCACCCAGTCACAACAGCATGGAATTGTATGAGGCTTCTGTGGCATATGGCCTCTTGCACATATGTAGTCCAGCATTCCAGATTATGCCTCAGGAAACTAAAAGGTTGGCTGGGCTCCATATTCTTACCAAACTGTCAGCCTCTGAATGGCGGTGATGGAGCCCTTTCATATTTTAGGCTCTCTAGATTGATGAACAAACCCTGCCAACATATTCATAGGTATTCCCTTTGTCCATCCTCAGTCTTCACTGACATTAGTGATGGATGCATCTGCTCTGGGTTGGGTGGCTCATGTGCTTCTCTGCAGATGCAGGGGTTATGGTCTACAATGGGTTTGATTCTACACATAAAAGTGAGAAAGTTTAGAGCTATCCGACTGGCATGTCAGGCTTTCCTCTCCCATTTCAAGGGGGGGAAATGCTGCTCGTGCTCACAGACAATAAAGTGGCAATATTGTATCTCAGCAGCAGGGAGGGGCCCACT